>NW_027442807.1:0-77543 GCF_048569485.1 Anomaloglossus baeobatrachus
AGCCCCCCTCTAACCTTTGATAGTAAGCTTTTCTGTAGTCTGCCTGTTGATGTATTTTCCGTTTGAACTGTGCACAACATGAAGAGACGGAACACTGGCGGCTTGTCACAATGCCCCCCGATGACATCACAATAGCGCTGCTGCCTAGAAAACAAGCTGCGCAGAAGAAGTTGTTCTTTGGGTGGGAGGGTGGGCTAGTGGAAGGAGGGGGCAATCTCTTTTTTTCCCGGGTGGTAGGGGGATGACAGGAGAAGGGAAGCGGGTGGTGAGAAAGGTACAGAGGGCAGGGTTTGGGGGCTGGGAAGGAAAGGGAAAAGATTAGGGTTTGGGGATGATGAAAGGGCTTTCTACGGGTAAGGATGGCAAAGGGTGGCAGTGACGGAAAGTCAGGCAACCTGTCCTGTCCGTCTTTTTGTATCGTGAATTGGAAAGACTGCAAGGGGGAGGGGAGTTGCTTGCGCCCTAAAGGAGGAGTTATTCAGATTCATTGCAGTGGGCGGCGGCTGCAAAACGCACCATTCTTCTTGTTTTTGCTCTGCAAAGCAGCCTTTTCAAGGGTTGGCTTGGGTGACAAAATGTCTTGTGTAGGCGTGGGTTTGTCTCCCTCTCGCTCTCTCTCCCTAAGATGTGTCCGGCATAGGCCAGGGTGCCACTCGAGGCCCAAACCAATTCTGGTTATCGCTTCTCGGCCTTTTGGCTAAGATCAAGTGTAGTATCTGTTCTTATCAGTTTAATATCTGATACGTCCCCTATCTGGGGACCATATATTAAATGGATTTTTAGAACAGGGAGATGGAAAAAGAGCTTGCTCTGTCCACTCCACGCATTGACCTGGTATTGCAGTACCTCCAGGAACGGTGCACCCCTTCTTAACCCAGTTTCCAAAAGCAGAACTCAATTCACCTGATTCATATTAGCCCGATTTAATGAATTGGAAGAAAGCATACGTCTTCATATGCACCTCAATTTGGCCCATTCACTTTTCACACTTCCTCCTTTTGTTTTTTATCTTTCACACTTTTGACTTTCTTTATTCATCCAAATAGCAAACTCATCACCACTCAACCTGACCAACTCGGCTATGTCCCCGTGCTGCAGTTCTCTGTCTTATCTAGATCATTTGCAATTGAATGGAATAGATCCCTTTTGGACAAAGTGGATTCACCTGCTGCTGCAGTGACCACAGGTGTGATAAGATCTAGAATTGGCATCTGGTGCGATCTCTCCGCTTCCACTCCAAAGAAAGTTACCTGTTTATTCCTATCATGCATTGGTTTTTGGGGTTTTCTTTGAGTAATGATGATCTCTTTAGTAGTCTGTTGGCGCCCTCTCCTGGAGGAATAGTTTGCTTGCTCTTGGACATTCTAAAAGAGAGGTCATGATAGACATTGAGCTTCTGAGCTCAATTGGGGACAGTCATGGGTGATGAATGTTTGCAACCTACTGCGAAGCCTCATACCGCAATATAAGGAACGTCAAATACTAAGAAAGGGCGGCCTATGAAAGAATTACTACTTTCAATAAGTACACTTAAACGGCTAATTGGGAATAGAAAAACTGTAAAAAGCCCTCTGAGAAAGCCCCCCTCTAACCTTTGATAGTAAGCTTTTCTGTAGTCTGCCTGTTGATGTATTTTCCGTTTGAACTGTGCACAACATGAAGAGACGGAACACTGGCGGCTTGTCACAATGCCCCCCGATGACATCACAATAGCGCTGCTGCCTAGAAAACAAGCTGCGCAGAAGAAGTTGTTCTTTGGGTGGGAGGGTGGGCTAGTGGAAGGAGGGGGCAATCTCTTTTTTTCCCGGGTGGTAGGGGGATGACAGGAGAAGGGAAGCGGGTGGTGAGAAAGGTACAGAGGGCAGGGTTTGGGGGCTGGGAAGGAAAGGGAAAAGATTAGGGTTTGGGGATGATGAAAGGGCTTTCTACGGGTAAGGATGGCAAAGGGTGGCAGTGACGGAAAGTCAGGCAACCTGTCCTGTCCGTCTTTTTGTATCGTGAATTGGAAAGACTGCAAGGGGGAGGGGAGTTGCTTGCGCCCTAAAGGAGGAGTTATTCAGATTCATTGCAGTGGGCGGCGGCTGCAAAACGCACCATTCTTCTTGTTTTTGCTCTGCAAAGCAGCCTTTTCAAGGGTTGGCTTGGGTGACAAAATGTCTTGTGTAGGCGTGGGTTTGTCTCCCTCTCGCTCTCTCTCCCTAAGATGTGTCCGGCATAGGCCAGGGTGCCACTCGAGGCCCAAACCAATTCTGGTTATCGCTTCTCGGCCTTTTGGCTAAGATCAAGTGTAGTATCTGTTCTTATCAGTTTAATATCTGATACGTCCCCTATCTGGGGACCATATATTAAATGGATTTTTAGAACAGGGAGATGGAAAAAGAGCTTGCTCTGTCCACTCCACGCATTGACCTGGTATTGCAGTACCTCCAGGAACGGTGCACCCCTTCTTAACCCAGTTTCCAAAAGCAGAACTCAATTCACCTGATTCATATTAGCCCGATTTAATGAATTGGAAGAAAGCATACGTCTTCATATGCACCTCAATTTGGCCCATTCACTTTTCACACTTCCTCCTTTTGTTTTTTATCTTTCACACTTTTGACTTTCTTTATTCATCCAAATAGCAAACTCATCACCACTCAACCTGACCAACTCGGCTATGTCCCCGTGCTGCAGTTCTCTGTCTTATCTAGATCATTTGCAATTGAATGGAATAGATCCCTTTTGGACAAAGTGGATTCACCTGCTGCTGCAGTGACCACAGGTGTGATAAGATCTAGAATTGGCATCTGGTGCGATCTCTCCGCTTCCACTCCAAAGAAAGTTACCTGTTTATTCCTATCATGCATTGGTTTTTGGGGTTTTCTTTGAGTAATGATGATCTCTTTAGTAGTCTGTTGGCGCCCTCTCCTGGAGGAATAGTTTGCTTGCTCTTGGACATTCTAAAAGAGAGGTCATGATAGACATTGAGCTTCTGAGCTCAATTGGGGACAGTCATGGGTGATGAATGTTTGCAACCTACTGCGAAGCCTCATACCGCAATATAAGGAACGTCAAATACTAAGAAAGGGCGGCCTATGAAAGAATTACTACTTTCAATAAGTACACTTAAACGGCTAATTGGGAATAGAAAAACTGTAAAAAGCCCTCTGAGAAAGCCCCCCTCTAACCTTTGATAGTAAGCTTTTCTGTAGTCTGCCTGTTGATGTATTTTCCGTTTGAACTGTGCACAACATGAAGAGACGGAACACTGGCGGCTTGTCACAATGCCCCCCGATGACATCACAATAGCGCTGCTGCCTAGAAAACAAGCTGCGCAGAAGAAGTTGTTCTTTGGGTGGGAGGGTGGGCTAGTGGAAGGAGGGGGCAATCTCTTTTTTTCCCGGGTGGTAGGGGGATGACAGGAGAAGGGAAGCGGGTGGTGAGAAAGGTACAGAGGGCAGGGTTTGGGGGCTGGGAAGGAAAGGGAAAAGATTAGGGTTTGGGGATGATGAAAGGGCTTTCTACGGGTAAGGATGGCAAAGGGTGGCAGTGACGGAAAGTCAGGCAACCTGTCCTGTCCGTCTTTTTGTATCGTGAATTGGAAAGACTGCAAGGGGGAGGGGAGTTGCTTGCGCCCTAAAGGAGGAGTTATTCAGATTCATTGCAGTGGGCGGCGGCTGCAAAACGCACCATTCTTCTTGTTTTTGCTCTGCAAAGCAGCCTTTTCAAGGGTTGGCTTGGGTGACAAAATGTCTTGTGTAGGCGTGGGTTTGTCTCCCTCTCACTCTCTCTCCCTAAGATGTGTCCGGCATAGGCCAGGGTGCCACTCGAGGCCCAAACCAATTCTGGTTATCGCTTCTCGGCCTTTTGGCTAAGATCAAGTGTAGTATCTGTTCTTATCAGTTTAATATCTGATACGTCCCCTATCTGGGGACCATATATTAAATGGATTTTTAGAACAGGGAGATGGAAAAAGAGCTTGCTCTGTCCACTCCACGCATTGACCTGGTATTGCAGTACCTCCAGGAACGGTGCACCCCTTCTTAACCCAGTTTCCAAAAGCAGAACTCAATTCACCTGATTCATATTAGCCCGATTTAATGAATTGGAAGAAAGCATACGTCTTCATATGCACCTCAATTTGGCCCATTCACTTTTCACACTTCCTCCTTTTGTTTTTTATCTTTCACACTTTTGACTTTCTTTATTCATCCAAATAGCAAACTCATCACCACTCAACCTGACCAACTCGGCTATGTCCCCGTGCTGCAGTTCTCTGTCTTATCTAGATCATTTGCAATTGAATGGAATAGATCCCTTTTGGACAAAGTGGATTCACCTGCTGCTGCAGTGACCACAGGTGTGATAAGATCTAGAATTGGCATCTGGTGCGATCTCTCCGCTTCCACTCCAAAGAAAGTTACCTGTTTATTCCTATCATGCATTGGTTTTTGGGGTTTTCTTTGAGTAATGATGATCTCTTTAGTAGTCTGTTGGCGCCCTCTCCTGGAGGAATAGTTTGCTTGCTCTTGGACATTCTAAAAGAGAGGTCATGATAGACATTGAGCTTCTGAGCTCAATTGGGGACAGTCATGGGTGATGAATGTTTGCAACCTACTGCGAAGCCTCATACCGCAATATAAGGAACGTCAAATACTAAGAAAGGGCGGCCTATGAAAGAATTACTACTTTCAATAAGTACACTTAAACGGCTAATTGGGAATAGAAAAACTGTAAAAAGCCCTCTGAGAAAGCCCCCCTCTAACCTTTGATAGTAAGCTTTTCTGTAGTCTGCCTGTTGATGTATTTTCCGTTTGAACTGTGCACAACATGAAGAGACGGAACACTGGCGGCTTGTCACAATGCCCCCCGATGACATCACAATAGCGCTGCTGCCTAGAAAACAAGCTGCGCAGAAGAAGTTGTTCTTTGGGTGGGAGGGTGGGCTAGTGGAAGGAGGGGGCAATCTCTTTTTTTCCCGGGTGGTAGGGGGATGACAGGAGAAGGGAAGCGGGTGGTGAGAAAGGTACAGAGGGCAGGGTTTGGGGGCTGGGAAGGAAAGGGAAAAGATTAGGGTTTGGGGATGATGAAAGGGCTTTCTACGGGTAAGGATGGCAAAGGGTGGCAGTGACGGAAAGTCAGGCAACCTGTCCTGTCCGTCTTTTTGTATCGTGAATTGGAAAGACTGCAAGGGGGAGGGGAGTTGCTTGCGCCCTAAAGGAGGAGTTATTCAGATTCATTGCAGTGGGCGGCGGCTGCAAAACGCACCATTCTTCTTGTTTTTGCTCTGCAAAGCAGCCTTTTCAAGGGTTGGCTTGGGTGACAAAATGTCTTGTGTAGGCGTGGGTTTGTCTCCCTCTCGCTCTCTCTCCCTAAGATGTGTCCGGCATAGGCCAGGGTGCCACTCGAGGCCCAAACCAATTCTGGTTATCGCTTCTCGGCCTTTTGGCTAAGATCAAGTGTAGTATCTGTTCTTATCAGTTTAATATCTGATACGTCCCCTATCTGGGGACCATATATTAAATGGATTTTTAGAACAGGGAGATGGAAAAAGAGCTTGCTCTGTCCACTCCACGCATTGACCTGGTATTGCAGTACCTCCAGGAACGGTGCACCCCTTCTTAACCCAGTTTCCAAAAGCAGAACTCAATTCACCTGATTCATATTAGCCCGATTTAATGAATTGGAAGAAAGCATACGTCTTCATATGCACCTCAATTTGGCCCATTCACTTTTCACACTTCCTCCTTTTGTTTTTTATCTTTCACACTTTTGACTTTCTTTATTCATCCAAATAGCAAACTCATCACCACTCAACCTGACCAACTCGGCTATGTCCCCGTGCTGCAGTTCTCTGTCTTATCTAGATCATTTGCAATTGAATGGAATAGATCCCTTTTGGACAAAGTGGATTCACCTGCTGCTGCAGTGACCACAGGTGTGATAAGATCTAGAATTGGCATCTGGTGCGATCTCTCCGCTTCCACTCCAAAGAAAGTTACCTGTTTATTCCTATCATGCATTGGTTTTTGGGGTTTTCTTTGAGTAATGATGATCTCTTTAGTAGTCTGTTGGCGCCCTCTCCTGGAGGAATAGTTTGCTTGCTCTTGGACATTCTAAAAGAGAGGTCATGATAGACATTGAGCTTCTGAGCTCAATTGGGGACAGTCATGGGTGATGAATGTTTGCAACCTACTGCGAAGCCTCATACCGCAATATAAGGAACGTCAAATACTAAGAAAGGGCGGCCTATGAAAGAATTACTACTTTCAATAAGTACACTTAAACGGCTAATTGGGAATAGAAAAACTGTAAAAAGCCCTCTGAGAAAGCCCCCCTCTAACCTTTGATAGTAAGCTTTTCTGTAGTCTGCCTGTTGATGTATTTTCCGTTTGAACTGTGCACAACATGAAGAGACGGAACACTGGCGGCTTGTCACAATGCCCCCCGATGACATCACAATAGCGCTGCTGCCTAGAAAACAAGCTGCGCAGAAGAAGTTGTTCTTTGGGTGGGAGGGTGGGCTAGTGGAAGGAGGGGGCAATCTCTTTTTTTCCCGGGTGGTAGGGGGATGACAGGAGAAGGGAAGCGGGTGGTGAGAAAGGTACAGAGGGCAGGGTTTGGGGGCTGGGAAGGAAAGGGAAAAGATTAGGGTTTGGGGATGATGAAAGGGCTTTCTACGGGTAAGGATGGCAAAGGGTGGCAGTGACGGAAAGTCAGGCAACCTGTCCTGTCCGTCTTTTTGTATCGTGAATTGGAAAGACTGCAAGGGGGAGGGGAGTTGCTTGCGCCCTAAAGGAGGAGTTATTCAGATTCATTGCAGTGGGCGGCGGCTGCAAAACGCACCATTCTTCTTGTTTTTGCTCTGCAAAGCAGCCTTTTCAAGGGTTGGCTTGGGTGACAAAATGTCTTGTGTAGGCGTGGGTTTGTCTCCCTCTCGCTCTCTCTCCCTAAGATGTGTCCGGCATAGGCCAGGGTGCCACTCGAGGCCCAAACCAATTCTGGTTATCGCTTCTCGGCCTTTTGGCTAAGATCAAGTGTAGTATCTGTTCTTATCAGTTTAATATCTGATACGTCCCCTATCTGGGGACCATATATTAAATGGATTTTTAGAACAGGGAGATGGAAAAAGAGCTTGCTCTGTCCACTCCACGCATTGACCTGGTATTGCAGTACCTCCAGGAACGGTGCACCCCTTCTTAACCCAGTTTCCAAAAGCAGAACTCAATTCACCTGATTCATATTAGCCCGATTTAATGAATTGGAAGAAAGCATACGTCTTCATATGCACCTCAATTTGGCCCATTCACTTTTCACACTTCCTCCTTTTGTTTTTTATCTTTCACACTTTTGACTTTCTTTATTCATCCAAATAGCAAACTCATCACCACTCAACCTGACCAACTCGGCTATGTCCCCGTGCTGCAGTTCTCTGTCTTATCTAGATCATTTGCAATTGAATGGAATAGATCCCTTTTGGACAAAGTGGATTCACCTGCTGCTGCAGTGACCACAGGTGTGATAAGATCTAGAATTGGCATCTGGTGCGATCTCTCCGCTTCCACTCCAAAGAAAGTTACCTGTTTATTCCTATCATGCATTGGTTTTTGGGGTTTTCTTTGAGTAATGATGATCTCTTTAGTAGTCTGTTGGCGCCCTCTCCTGGAGGAATAGTTTGCTTGCTCTTGGACATTCTAAAAGAGAGGTCATGATAGACATTGAGCTTCTGAGCTCAATTGGGGACAGTCATGGGTGATGAATGTTTGCAACCTACTGCGAAGCCTCATACCGCAATATAAGGAACGTCAAATACTAAGAAAGGGCGGCCTATGAAAGAATTACTACTTTCAATAAGTACACTTAAACGGCTAATTGGGAATAGAAAAACTGTAAAAAGCCCTCTGAGAAAGCCCCCCTCTAACCTTTGATAGTAAGCTTTTCTGTAGTCTGCCTGTTGATGTATTTTCCGTTTGAACTGTGCACAACATGAAGAGACGGAACACTGGCGGCTTGTCACAATGCCCCCCGATGACATCACAATAGCGCTGCTGCCTAGAAAACAAGCTGCGCAGAAGAAGTTGTTCTTTGGGTGGGAGGGTGGGCTAGTGGAAGGAGGGGGCAATCTCTTTTTTTCCCGGGTGGTAGGGGGATGACAGGAGAAGGGAAGCGGGTGGTGAGAAAGGTACAGAGGGCAGGGTTTGGGGGCTGGGAAGGAAAGGGAAAAGATTAGGGTTTGGGGATGATGAAAGGGCTTTCTACGGGTAAGGATGGCAAAGGGTGGCAGTGACGGAAAGTCAGGCAACCTGTCCTGTCCGTCTTTTTGTATCGTGAATTGGAAAGACTGGAAGGGGGAGGGGAGTTGCTTGCGCCCTAAAGGAGGAGTTATTCAGATTCATTGCAGTGGGCGGCGGCTGCAAAACGCACCATTCTTCTTGTTTTTGCTCTGCAAAGCAGCCTTTTCAAGGGTTGGCTTGGGTGACAAAATGTCTTGTGTAGGCGTGGGTTTGTCTCCCTCTCGCTCTCTCTCCCTAAGATGTGTCCGGCATAGGCCAGGGTGCCACTCGAGGCCCAAACCAATTCTGGTTATCGCTTCTCGGCCTTTTGGCTAAGATCAAGTGTAGTATCTGTTCTTATCAGTTTAATATCTGATACGTCCCCTATCTGGGGACCATATATTAAATGGATTTTTAGAACAGGGAGATGGAAAAAGAGCTTGCTCTGTCCACTCCACGCATTGACCTGGTATTGCAGTACCTCCAGGAACGGTGCACCCCTTCTTAACCCAGTTTCCAAAAGCAGAACTCAATTCACCTGATTCATATTAGCCCGATTTAATGAATTGGAAGAAAGCATACGTCTTCATATGCACCTCAATTTGGCCCATTCACTTTTCACACTTCCTCCTTTTGTTTTTTATCTTTCACACTTTTGACTTTCTTTATTCATCCAAATAGCAAACTCATCACCACTCAACCTGACCAACTCGGCTATGTCCCCGTGCTGCAGTTCTCTGTCTTATCTAGATCATTTGCAATTGAATGGAATAGATCCCTTTTGGACAAAGTGGATTCACCTGCTGCTGCAGTGACCACAGGTGTGATAAGATCTAGAATTGGCATCTGGTGCGATCTCTCCGCTTCCACTCCAAAGAAAGTTACCTGTTTATTCCTATCATGCATTGGTTTTTGGGGTTTTCTTTGAGTAATGATGATCTCTTTAGTAGTCTGTTGGCGCCCTCTCCTGGAGGAATAGTTTGCTTGCTCTTGGACATTCTAAAAGAGAGGTCATGATAGACATTGAGCTTCTGAGCTCAATTGGGGACAGTCATGGGTGATGAATGTTTGCAACCTACTGCGAAGCCTCATACCGCAATATAAGGAACGTCAAATACTAAGAAAGGGCGGCCTATGAAAGAATTACTACTTTCAATAAGTACACTTAAACGGCTAATTGGGAATAGAAAAACTGTAAAAAGCCCTCTGAGAAAGCCCCCCTCTAACCTTTGATAGTAAGCTTTTCTGTAGTCTGCCTGTTGATGTATTTTCCGTTTGAACTGTGCACAACATGAAGAGACGGAACACTGGCGGCTTGTCACAATGCCCCCCGATGACATCACAATAGCGCTGCTGCCTAGAAAACAAGCTGCGCAGAAGAAGTTGTTCTTTGGGTGGGAGGGTGGGCTAGTGGAAGGAGGGGGCAATCTCTTTTTTTCCCGGGTGGTAGGGGGATGACAGGAGAAGGGAAGCGGGTGGTGAGAAAGGTACAGAGGGCAGGGTTTGGGGGCTGGGAAGGAAAGGGAAAAGATTAGGGTTTGGGGATGATGAAAGGGCTTTCTACGGGTAAGGATGGCAAAGGGTGGCAGTGACGGAAAGTCAGGCAACCTGTCCTGTCCGTCTTTTTGTATCGTGAATTGGAAAGACTGCAAGGGGGAGGGGAGTTGCTTGCGCCCTAAAGGAGGAGTTATTCAGATTCATTGCAGTGGGCGGCGGCTGCAAAACGCACCATTCTTCTTGTTTTTGCTCTGCAAAGCAGCCTTTTCAAGGGTTGGCTTGGGTGACAAAATGTCTTGTGTAGGCGTGGGTTTGTCTCCCTCTCGCTCTCTCTCCCTAAGATGTGTCCGGCATAGGCCAGGGTGCCACTCGAGGCCCAAACCAATTCTGGTTATCGCTTCTCGGCCTTTTGGCTAAGATCAAGTGTAGTATCTGTTCTTATCAGTTTAATATCTGATACGTCCCCTATCTGGGGACCATATATTAAATGGATTTTTAGAACAGGGAGATGGAAAAAGAGCTTGCTCTGTCCACTCCACACATTGACCTGGTATTGCAGTACCTCCAGGAACGGTGCACCCCTTCTTAACCCAGTTTCCAAAAGCAGAACTCAATTCACCTGATTCATATTAGCCCGATTTAATGAATTGGAAGAAAGCATACGTCTTCATATGCACCTCAATTTGGCCCATTCACTTTTCACACTTCCTCCTTTTGTTTTTTATCTTTCACACTTTTGACTTTCTTTATTCATCCAAATAGCAAACTCATCACCACTCAACCTGACCAACTCGGCTATGTCCCCGTGCTGCAGTTCTCTGTCTTATCTAGATCATTTGCAATTGAATGGAATAGATCCCTTTTGGACAAAGTGGATTCACCTGCTGCTGCAGTGACCACAGGTGTGATAAGATCTAGAATTGGCATCTGGTGCGATCTCTCCGCTTCCACTCCAAAGAAAGTTACCTGTTTATTCCTATCATGCATTGGTTTTTGGGGTTTTCTTTGAGTAATGATGATCTCTTTAGTAGTCTGTTGGCGCCCTCTCCTGGAGGAATAGTTTGCTTGCTCTTGGACATTCTAAAAGAGAGGTCATGATAGACATTGAGCTTCTGAGCTCAATTGGGGACAGTCATGGGTGATGAATGTTTGCAACCTACTGCGAAGCCTCATACCGCAATATAAGGAACGTCAAATACTAAGAAAGGGCGGCCTATGAAAGAATTACTACTTTCAATAAGTACACTTAAACGGCTAATTGGGAATAGAAAAACTGTAAAAAGCCCTCTGAGAAAGCCCCCCTCTAACCTTTGATAGTAAGCTTTTCTGTAGTCTGCCTGTTGATGTATTTTCCGTTTGAACTGTGCACAACATGAAGAGACGGAACACTGGCGGCTTGTCACAATGCCCCCCGATGACATCACAATAGCGCTGCTGCCTAGAAAACAAGCTGCGCAGAAGAAGTTGTTCTTTGGGTGGGAGGGTGGGCTAGTGGAAGGAGGGGGCAATCTCTTTTTTTCCCGGGTGGTAGGGGGATGACAGGAGAAGGGAAGCGGGTGGTGAGAAAGGTACAGAGGGCAGGGTTTGGGGGCTGGGAAGGAAAGGGAAAAGATTAGGGTTTGGGGATGATGAAAGGGCTTTCTACGGGTAAGGATGGCAAAGGGTGGCAGTGACGGAAAGTCAGGCAACCTGTCCTGTCCGTCTTTTTGTATCGTGAATTGGAAAGACTGCAAGGGGGAGGGGAGTTGCTTGCACCCTAAAGGAGGAGTTATTCAGATTCATTGCAGTGGGCGGCGGCTGCAAAACGCACCATTCTTCTTGTTTTTGCTCTGCAAAGCAGCCTTTTCAAGGGTTGGCTTGGGTGACAAAATGTCTTGTGTAGGCGTGGGTTTGTCTCCCTCTCGCTCTCTCTCCCTAAGATGTGTCCGGCATAGGCCAGGGTGCCACTCGAGGCCCAAACCAATTCTGGTTATCGCTTCTCGGCCTTTTGGCTAAGATCAAGTGTAGTATCTGTTCTTATCAGTTTAATATCTGATACGTCCCCTATCTGGGGACCATATATTAAATGGATTTTTAGAACAGGGAGATGGAAAAAGAGCTTGCTCTGTCCACTCCACGCATTGACCTGGTATTGCAGTACCTCCAGGAACGGTGCACCCCTTCTTAACCCAGTTTCCAAAAGCAGAACTCAATTCACCTGATTCATATTAGCCCGATTTAATGAATTGGAAGAAAGCATACGTCTTCATATGCACCTCAATTTGGCCCATTCACTTTTCACACTTCCTCCTTTTGTTTTTTATCTTTCACACTTTTGACTTTCTTTATTCATCCAAATAGCAAACTCATCACCACTCAACCTGACCAACTCGGCTATGTCCCCGTGCTGCAGTTCTCTGTCTTATCTAGATCATTTGCAATTGAATGGAATAGATCCCTTTTGGACAAAGTGGATTCACCTGCTGCTGCAGTGACCACAGGTGTGATAAGATCTAGAATTGGCATCTGGTGCGATCTCTCCGCTTCCACTCCAAAGAAAGTTACCTGTTTATTCCTATCATGCATTGGTTTTTGGGGTTTTCTTTGAGTAATGATGATCTCTTTAGTAGTCTGTTGGCGCCCTCTCCTGGAGGAATAGTTTGCTTGCTCTTGGACATTCTAAAAGAGAGGTCATGATAGACATTGAGCTTCTGAGCTCAATTGGGGACAGTCATGGGTGATGAATGTTTGCAACCTACTGCGAAGCCTCATACCGCAATATAAGGAACGTCAAATACTAAGAAAGGGCGGCCTATGAAAGAATTACTACTTTCAATAAGTACACTTAAACGGCTAATTGGGAATAGAAAAACTGTAAAAAGCCCTCTGAGAAAGCCCCCCTCTAACCTTTGATAGTAAGCTTTTCTGTAGTCTGCCTGTTGATGTATTTTCCGTTTGAACTGTGCACAACATGAAGAGACGGAACACTGGCGGCTTGTCACAATGCCCCCCGATGACATCACAATAGCGCTGCTGCCTAGAAAACAAGCTGCGCAGAAGAAGTTGTTCTTTGGGTGGGAGGGTGGGCTAGTGGAAGGAGGGGGCAATCTCTTTTTTTCCCGGGTGGTAGGGGGATGACAGGAGAAGGGAAGCGGGTGGTGAGAAAGGTACAGAGGGCAGGGTTTGGGGGCTGGGAAGGAAAGGGAAAAGATTAGGGTTTGGGGATGATGAAAGGGCTTTCTACGGGTAAGGATGGCAAAGGGTGGCAGTGACGGAAAGTCAGGCAACCTGTCCTGTCCGTCTTTTTGTATCGTGAATTGGAAAGACTGCAAGGGGGAGGGGAGTTGCTTGCGCCCTAAAGGAGGAGTTATTCAGATTCATTGCAGTGGGCGGCGGCTGCAAAACGCACCATTCTTCTTGTTTTTGCTCTGCAAAGCAGCCTTTTCAAGGGTTGGCTTGGGTGACAAAATGTCTTGTGTAGGCGTGGGTTTGTCTCCCTCTCGCTCTCTCTCCCTAAGATGTGTCCGGCATAGGCCAGGGTGCCACTCGAGGCCCAAACCAATTCTGGTTATCGCTTCTCGGCCTTTTGGCTAAGATCAAGTGTAGTATCTGTTCTTATCAGTTTAATATCTGATACGTCCCCTATCTGGGGACCATATATTAAATGGATTTTTAGAACAGGGAGATGGAAAAAGAGCTTGCTCTGTCCACTCCACGCATTGACCTGGTATTGCAGTACCTCCAGGAACGGTGCACCCCTTCTTAACCCAGTTTCCAAAAGCAGAACTCAATTCACCTGATTCATATTAGCCCGATTTAATGAATTGGAAGAAAGCATACGTCTTCATATGCACCTCAATTTGGCCCATTCACTTTTCACACTTCCTCCTTTTGTTTTTTATCTTTCACACTTTTGACTTTCTTTATTCATCCAAATAGCAAACTCATCACCACTCAACCTGACCAACTCGGCTATGTCCCCGTGCTGCAGTTCTCTGTCTTATCTAGATCATTTGCAATTGAATGGAATAGATCCCTTTTGGACAAAGTGGATTCACCTGCTGCTGCAGTGACCACAGGTGTGATAAGATCTAGAATTGGCATCTGGTGCGATCTCTCCGCTTCCACTCCAAAGAAAGTTACCTGTTTATTCCTATCATGCATTGGTTTTTGGGGTTTTCTTTGAGTAATGATGATCTCTTTAGTAGTCTGTTGGCGCCCTCTCCTGGAGGAATAGTTTGCTTGCTCTTGGACATTCTAAAAGAGAGGTCATGATAGACATTGAGCTTCTGAGCTCAATTGGGGACAGTCATGGGTGATGAATGTTTGCAACCTACTGCGAAGCCTCATACCGCAATATAAGGAACGTCAAATACTAAGAAAGGGCGGCCTATGAAAGAATTACTACTTTCAATAAGTACACTGAAACGGCTAATTGGGAATAGAAAAACTGTAAAAAGCCCTCTGAGAAAGCCCCCCTCTAACCTTTGATAGTAAGCTTTTCTGTAGTCTGCCTGTTGATGTATTTTCCGTTTGAACTGTGCACAACATGAAGAGACGGAACACTGGCGGCTTGTCACAATGCCCCCCGATGACATCACAATAGCGCTGCTGCCTAGAAAACAAGCTGCGCAGAAGAAGTTGTTCTTTGGGTGGGAGGGTGGGCTAGTGGAAGGAGGGGGCAATCTCTTTTTTTCCCGGGTGGTAGGGGGATGACAGGAGAAGGGAAGCGGGTGGTGAGAAAGGTACAGAGGGCAGGGTTTGGGGGCTGGGAAGGAAAGGGAAAAGATTAGGGTTTGGGGATGATGAAAGGGCTTTCTACGGGTAAGGATGGCAAAGGGTGGCAGTGACGGAAAGTCAGGCAACCTGTCCTGTCCGTCTTTTTGTATCGTGAATTGGAAAGACTGCAAGGGGGAGGGGAGTTGCTTGCGCCCTAAAGGAGGAGTTATTCAGATTCATTGCAGTGGGCGGCGGCTGCAAAACGCACCATTCTTCTTGTTTTTGCTCTGCAAAGCAGCCTTTTCAAGGGTTGGCTTGGGTGACAAAATGTCTTGTGTAGGCGTGGGTTTGTCTCCCTCTCGCTCTCTCTCCCTAAGATGTGTCCGGCATAGGCCAGGGTGCCACTCGAGGCCCAAACCAATTCTGGTTATCGCTTCTCGGCCTTTTGGCTAAGATCAAGTGTAGTATCTGTTCTTATCAGTTTAATATCTGATACGTCCCCTATCTGGGGACCATATATTAAATGGATTTTTAGAACAGGGAGATGGAAAAAGAGCTTGCTCTGTCCACTCCACGCATTGACCTGGTATTGCAGTACCTCCAGGAACGGTGCACCCCTTCTTAACCCAGTTTCCAAAAGCAGAACTCAATTCACCTGATTCATATTAGCCCGATTTAATGAATTGGAAGAAAGCATACGTCTTCATATGCACCTCAATTTGGCCCATTCACTTTTCACACTTCCTCCTTTTGTTTTTTATCTTTCACACTTTTGACTTTCTTTATTCATCCAAATAGCAAACTCATCACCACTCAACCTGACCAACTCGGCTATGTCCCCGTGCTGCAGTTCTCTGTCTTATCTAGATCATTTGCAATTGAATGGAATAGATCCCTTTTGGACAAAGTGGATTCACCTGCTGCTGCAGTGACCACAGGTGTGATAAGATCTAGAATTGGCATCTGGTGCGATCTCTCCGCTTCCACTCCAAAGAAAGTTACCTGTTTATTCCTATCATGCATTGGTTTTTGGGGTTTTCTTTGAGTAATGATGATCTCTTTAGTAGTCTGTTGGCGCCCTCTCCTGGAGGAATAGTTTGCTTGCTCTTGGACATTCTAAAAGAGAGGTCATGATAGACATTGAGCTTCTGAGCTCAATTGGGGACAGTCATGGGTGATGAATGTTTGCAACCTACTGCGAAGCCTCATACCGCAATATAAGGAACGTCAAATACTAAGAAAGGGCGGCCTATGAAAGAATTACTACTTTCAATAAGTACACTTAAACGGCTAATTGGGAATAGAAAAACTGTAAAAAGCCCTCTGAGAAAGCCCCCCTCTAACCTTTGATAGTAAGCTTTTCTGTAGTCTGCCTGTTGATGTATTTTCCGTTTGAACTGTGCACAACATGAAGAGACGGAACACTGGCGGCTTGTCACAATGCCCCCCGATGACATCACAATAGCGCTGCTGCCTAGAAAACAAGCTGCGCAGAAGAAGTTGTTCTTTGGGTGGGAGGGTGGGCTAGTGGAAGGAGGGGGCAATCTCTTTTTTTCCCGGGTGGTAGGGGGATGACAGGAGAAGGGAAGCGGGTGGTGAGAAAGGTACAGAGGGCAGGGTTTGGGGGCTGGGAAGGAAAGGGAAAAGATTAGGGTTTGGGGATGATGAAAGGGCTTTCTACGGGTAAGGATGGCAAAGGGTGGCAGTGACGGAAAGTCAGGCAACCTGTCCTGTCCGTCTTTTTGTATCGTGAATTGGAAAGACTGCAAGGGGGAGGGGAGTTGCTTGCGCCCTAAAGGAGGAGTTATTCAGATTCATTGCAGTGGGCGGCGGCTGCAAAACGCACCATTCTTCTTGTTTTTGCTCTGCAAAGCAGCCTTTTCAAGGGTTGGCTTGGGTGACAAAATGTCTTGTGTAGGCGTGGGTTTGTCTCCCTCTCGCTCTCTCTCCCTAAGATGTGTCCGGCATAGGCCAGGGTGCCACTCGAGGCCCAAACCAATTCTGGTTATCGCTTCTCGGCCTTTTGGCTAAGATCAAGTGTAGTATCTGTTCTTATCAGTTTAATATCTGATACGTCCCCTATCTGGGGACCATATATTAAATGGATTTTTAGAACAGGGAGATGGAAAAAGAGCTTGCTCTGTCCACTCCACGCATTGACCTGGTATTGCAGTACCTCCAGGAACGGTGCACCCCTTCTTAACCCAGTTTCCAAAAGCAGAACTCAATTCACCTGATTCATATTAGCCCAATTTAATGAATTGGAAGAAAGCATACGTCTTCATATGCACCTCAATTTGGCCCATTCACTTTTCACACTTCCTCCTTTTGTTTTTTATCTTTCACACTTTTGACTTTCTTTATTCATCCAAATAGCAAACTCATCACCACTCAACCTGACCAACTCGGCTATGTCCCCGTGCTGCAGTTCTCTGTCTTATCTAGATCATTTGCAATTGAATGGAATAGATCCCTTTTGGACAAAGTGGATTCACCTGCTGCTGCAGTGACCACAGGTGTGATAAGATCTAGAATTGGCATCTGGTGCGATCTCTCCGCTTCCACTCCAAAGAAAGTTACCTGTTTATTCCTATCATGCATTGGTTTTTGGGGTTTTCTTTGAGTAATGATGATCTCTTTAGTAGTCTGTTGGCGCCCTCTCCTGGAGGAATAGTTTGCTTGCTCTTGGACATTCTAAAAGAGAGGTCATGATAGACATTGAGCTTCTGAGCTCAATTGGGGACAGTCATGGGTGATGAATGTTTGCAACCTACTGCGAAGCCTCATACCGCAATATAAGGAACGTCAAATACTAAGAAAGGGCGGCCTATGAAAGAATTACTACTTTCAATAAGTACACTTAAACGGCTAATTGGGAATAGAAAAACTGTAAAAAGCCCTCTGAGAAAGCCCCCCTCTAACCTTTGATAGTAAGCTTTTCTGTAGTCTGCCTGTTGATGTATTTTCCGTTTGAACTGTGCACAACATGAAGAGACGGAACACTGGCGGCTTGTCACAATGCCCCCCGATGACATCACAATAGCGCTGCTGCCTAGAAAACAAGCTGCGCAGAAGAAGTTGTTCTTTGGGTGGGAGGGTGGGCTAGTGGAAGGAGGGGGCAATCTCTTTTTTTCCCGGGTGGTAGGGGGATGACAGGAGAAGGGAAGCGGGTGGTGAGAAAGGTACAGAGGGCAGGGTTTGGGGGCTGGGAAGGAAAGGGAAAAGATTAGGGTTTGGGGATGATGAAAGGGCTTTCTACGGGTAAGGATGGCAAAGGGTGGCAGTGACGGAAAGTCAGGCAACCTGTCCTGTCCGTCTTTTTGTATCGTGAATTGGAAAGACTGCAAGGGGGAGGGGAGTTGCTTGCGCCCTAAAGGAGGAGTTATTCAGATTCATTGCAGTGGGCGGCGGCTGCAAAACGCACCATTCTTCTTGTTTTTGCTCTGCAAAGCAGCCTTTTCAAGGGTTGGCTTGGGTGACAAAATGTCTTGTGTAGGCGTGGGTTTGTCTCCCTCTCGCTCGCTCTCCCTAAGATGTGTCCGGCATAGGCCAGGGTGCCACTCGAGGCCCAAACCAATTCTGGTTATCGCTTCTCGGCCTTTTGGCTAAGATCAAGTGTAGTATCTGTTCTTATCAGTTTAATATCTGATACGTCCCCTATCTGGGGACCATATATTAAATGGATTTTTAGAACAGGGAGATGGAAAAAGAGCTTGCTCTGTCCACTCCACGCATTGACCTGGTATTGCAGTACCTCCAGGAACGGTGCACCCCTTCTTAACCCAGTTTCCAAAAGCAGAACTCAATTCACCTGATTCATATTAGCCCGATTTAATGAATTGGAAGAAAGCATACGTCTTCATATGCACCTCAATTTGGCCCATTCACTTTTCACACTTCCTCCTTTTGTTTTTTATCTTTCACACTTTTGACTTTCTTTATTCATCCAAATAGCAAACTCATCACCACTCAACCTGACCAACTCGGCTATGTCCCCGTGCTGCAGTTCTCTGTCTTATCTAGATCATTTGCAATTGAATGGAATAGATCCCTTTTGGACAAAGTGGATTCACCTGCTGCTGCAGTGACCACAGGTGTGATAAGATCTAGAATTGGCATCTGGTGCGATCTCTCCGCTTCCACTCCAAAGAAAGTTACCTGTTTATTCCTATCATGCATTGGTTTTTGGGGTTTTCTTTGAGTAATGATGATCTCTTTAGTAGTCTGTTGGCGCCCTCTCCTGGAGGAATAGTTTGCTTGCTCTTGGACATTCTAAAAGAGAGGTCATGATAGACATTGAGCTTCTGAGCTCAATTGGGGACAGTCATGGGTGATGAATGTTTGCAACCTACTGCGAAGCCTCATACCGCAATATAAGGAACGTCAAATACTAAGAAAGGGCGGCCTATGAAAGAATTACTACTTTCAATAAGTACACTTAAACGGCTAATTGGGAATAGAAAAACTGTAAAAAGCCCTCTGAGAAAGCCCCCCTCTAACCTTTGATAGTAAGCTTTTCTGTAGTCTGCCTGTTGATGTATTTTCCGTTTGAACTGTGCACAACATGAAGAGACGGAACACTGGCGGCTTGTCACAATGCCCCCCGATGACATCACAATAGCGCTGCTGCCTAGAAAACAAGCTGCGCAGAAGAAGTTGTTCTTTGGGTGGGAGGGTGGGCTAGTGGAAGGAGGGGGCAATCTCTTTTTTTCCCGGGTGGTAGGGGGATGACAGGAGAAGGGAAGCGGGTGGTGAGAAAGGTACAGAGGGCAGGGTTTGGGGGCTGGGAAGGAAAGGGAAAAGATTAGGGTTTGGGGATGATGAAAGGGCTTTCTACGGGTAAGGATGGCAAAGGGTGGCAGTGACGGAAAGTCAGGCAACCTGTCCTGTCCGTCTTTTTGTATCGTGAATTGGAAAGACTGCAAGGGGGAGGGGAGTTGCTTGCGCCCTAAAGGAGGAGTTATTCAGATTCATTGCAGTGGGCGGCGGCTGCAAAACGCACCATTCTTCTTGTTTTTGCTCTGCAAAGCAGCCTTTTCAAGGGTTGGCTTGGGTGACAAAATGTCTTGTGTAGGCGTGGGTTTGTCTCCCTCTCGCTCTCTCTCCCTAAGATGTGTCCGGCATAGGCCAGGGTGCCACTCGAGGCCCAAACCAATTCTGGTTATCGCTTCTCGGCCTTTTGGCTAAGATCAAGTGTAGTATCTGTTCTTATCAGTTTAATATCTGATACGTCCCCTATCTGGGGACCATATATTAAATGGATTTTTAGAACAGGGAGATGGAAAAAGAGCTTGCTCTGTCCACTCCACGCATTGACCTGGTATTGCAGTACCTCCAGGAACGGTGCACCCCTTCTTAACCCAGTTTCCAAAAGCAGAACTCAATTCACCTGATTCATATTAGCCCGATTTAATGAATTGGAAGAAAGCATACGTCTTCATATGCACCTCAATTTGGCCCATTCACTTTTCACACTTCCTCCTTTTGTTTTTTATCTTTCACACTTTTGACTTTCTTTATTCATCCAAATAGCAAACTCATCACCACTCAACCTGACCAACTCGGCTATGTCCCCGTGCTGCAGTTCTCTGTCTTATCTAGATCATTTGCAATTGAATGGAATAGATCCCTTTTGGACAAAGTGGATTCACCTGCTGCTGCAGTGACCACAGGTGTGATAAGATCTAGAATTGGCATCTGGTGCGATCTCTCCGCTTCCACTCCAAAGAAAGTTACCTGTTTATTCCTATCATGCATTGGTTTTTGGGGTTTTCTTTGAGTAATGATGATCTCTTTAGTAGTCTGTTGGCGCCCTCTCCTGGAGGAATAGTTTGCTTGCTCTTGGACATTCTAAAAGAGAGGTCATGATAGACATTGAGCTTCTGAGCTCAATTGGGGACAGTCATGGGTGATGAATGTTTGCAACCTACTGCGAAGCCTCATACCGCAATATAAGGAACGTCAAATACTAAGAAAGGGCGGCCTATGAAAGAATTACTACTTTCAATAAGTACACTTAAACGGCTAATTGGGAATAGAAAAACTGTAAAAAGCCCTCTGAGAAAGCCCCCCTCTAACCTTTGATAGTAAGCTTTTCTGTAGTCTGCCTGTTGATGTATTTTCCGTTTGAACTGTGCACAACATGAAGAGACGGAACACTGGCGGCTTGTCACAATGCCCCCCGATGACATCACAATAGCGCTGCTGCCTAGAAAACAAGCTGCGCAGAAGAAGTTGTTCTTTGGGTGGGAGGGTGGGCTAGTGGAAGGAGGGGGCAATCTCTTTTTTTCCCGGGTGGTAGGGGGATGACAGGAGAAGGGAAGCGGGTGGTGAGAAAGGTACAGAGGGCAGGGTTTGGGGGCTGGGAAGGAAAGGGAAAAGATTAGGGTTTGGGGATGATGAAAGGGCTTTCTACGGGTAAGGATGGCAAAGGGTGGCAGTGACGGAAAGTCAGGCAACCTGTCCTGTCCGTCTTTTTGTATCGTGAATTGGAAAGACTGCAAGGGGGAGGGGAGTTGCTTGCGCCCTAAAGGAGGAGTTATTCAGATTCATTGCAGTGGGCGGCGGCTGCAAAATGCACCATTCTTCTTGTTTTTGCTCTGCAAAGCAGCCTTTTCAAGGGTTGGCTTGGGTGACAAAATGTCTTGTGTAGGCGTGGGTTTGTCTCCCTCTCGCTCTCTCTCCCTAAGATGTGTCCGGCATAGGCCAGGGTGCCACTCGAGGCCCAAACCAATTCTGGTTATCGCTTCTCGGCCTTTTGGCTAAGATCAAGTGTAGTATCTGTTCTTATCAGTTTAATATCTGATACGTCCCCTATCTGGGGACCATATATTAAATGGATTTTTAGAACAGGGAGATGGAAAAAGAGCTTGCTCTGTCCACTCCACGCATTGACCTGGTATTGCAGTACCTCCAGGAACGGTGCACCCCTTCTTAACCCAGTTTCCAAAAGCAGAACTCAATTCACCTGATTCATATTAGCCCGATTTAATGAATTGGAAGAAAGCATACGTCTTCATATGCACCTCAATTTGGCCCATTCACTTTTCACACTTCCTCCTTTTGTTTTTTATCTTTCACACTTTTGACTTTCTTTATTCATCCAAATAGCAAACTCATCACCACTCAACCTGACCAACTCGGCTATGTCCCCGTGCTGCAGTTCTCTGTCTTATCTAGATCATTTGCAATTGAATGGAATAGATCCCTTTTGGACAAAGTGGATTCACCTGCTGCTGCAGTGACCACAGGTGTGATAAGATCTAGAATTGGCATCTGGTGCGATCTCTCCGCTTCCACTCCAAAGAAAGTTACCTGTTTATTCCTATCATGCATTGGTTTTTGGGGTTTTCTTTGAGTAATGATGATCTCTTTAGTAGTCTGTTGGCGCCCTCTCCTGGAGGAATAGTTTGCTTGCTCTTGGACATTCTAAAAGAGAGGTCATGATAGACATTGAGCTTCTGAGCTCAATTGGGGACAGTCATGGGTGATGAATGTTTGCAACCTACTGCGAAGCCTCATACCGCAATATAAGGAACGTCAAATACTAAGAAAGGGCGGCCTATGAAAGAATTACTACTTTCAATAAGTACACTTAAACGGCTAATTGGGAATAGAAAAACTGTAAAAAGCCCTCTGAGAAAGCCCCCCTCTAACCTTTGATAGTAAGCTTTTCTGTAGTCTGCCTGTTGATGTATTTTCCGTTTGAACTGTGCACAACATGAAGAGACGGAACACTGGCGGCTTGTCACAATGCCCCCCGATGACATCACAATAGCGCTGCTGCCTAGAAAACAAGCTGCGCAGAAGAAGTTGTTCTTTGGGTGGGAGGGTGGGCTAGTGGAAGGAGGGGGCAATCTCTTTTTTTCCCGGGTGGTAGGGGGATGACAGGAGAAGGGAAGCGGGTGGTGAGAAAGGTACAGAGGGCAGGGTTTGGGGGCTGGGAAGGAAAGGGAAAAGATTAGGGTTTGGGGATGATGAAAGGGCTTTCTACGGGTAAGGATGGCAAAGGGTGGCAGTGACGGAAAGTCAGGCAACCTGTCCTGTCCGTCTTTTTGTATCGTGAATTGGAAAGACTGCAAGGGGGAGGGGAGTTGCTTGCGCCCTAAAGGAGGAGTTATTCAGATTCATTGCAGTGGGCGGCGGCTGCAAAACGCACCATTCTTCTTGTTTTTGCTCTGCAAAGCAGCCTTTTCAAGGGTTGGCTTGGGTGACAAAATGTCTTGTGTAGGCGTGGGTTTGTCTCCCTCTCGCTCTCTCTCCCTAAGATGTGTCCGGCATAGGCCAGGGTGCCACTCGAGGCCCAAACCAATTCTGGTTATCGCTTCTCGGCCTTTTGGCTAAGATCAAGTGTAGTATCTGTTCTTATCAGTTTAATATCTGATACGTCCCCTATCTGGGGACCATATATTAAATGGATTTTTAGAACAGGGAGATGGAAAAAGAGCTTGCTCTGTCCACTCCACGCATTGACCTGGTATTGCAGTACCTCCAGGAACGGTGCACCCCTTCTTAACCCAGTTTCCAAAAGCAGAACTCAATTCACCTGATTCATATTAGCCCGATTTAATGAATTGGAAGAAAGCATACGTCTTCATATGCACCTCAATTTGGCCCATTCACTTTTCACACTTCCTCCTTTTGTTTTTTATCTTTCACACTTTTGACTTTCTTTATTCATCCAAATAGCAAACTCATCACCACTCAACCTGACCAACTCGGCTATGTCCCCGTGCTGCAGTTCTCTGTCTTATCTAGATCATTTGCAATTGAATGGAATAGATCCCTTTTGGACAAAGTGGATTCACCTGCTGCTGCAGTGACCACAGGTGTGATAAGATCTAGAATTGGCATCTGGTGCGATCTCTCCGCTTCCACTCCAAAGAAAGTTACCTGTTTATTCCTATCATGCATTGGTTTTTGGGGTTTTCTTTGAGTAATGATGATCTCTTTAGTAGTCTGTTGGCGCCCTCTCCTGGAGGAATAGTTTGCTTGCTCTTGGACATTCTAAAAGAGAGGTCATGATAGACATTGAGCTTCTGAGCTCAATTGGGGACAGTCATGGGTGATGAATGTTTGCAACCTACTGCGAAGCCTCATACCGCAATATAAGGAACGTCAAATACTAAGAAAGGGCGGCCTATGAAAGAATTACTACTTTCAATAAGTACACTTAAACGGCTAATTGGGAATAGAAAAACTGTAAAAAGCCCTCTGAGAAAGCCCCCCTCTAACCTTTGATAGTAAGCTTTTCTGTAGTCTGCCTGTTGATGTATTTTCCGTTTGAACTGTGCACAACATGAAGAGACGGAACACTGGCGGCTTGTCACAATGCCCCCCGATGACATCACAATAGCGCTGCTGCCTAGAAAACAAGCTGCGCAGAAGAAGTTGTTCTTTGGGTGGGAGGGTGGGCTAGTGGAAGGAGGGGGCAATCTCTTTTTTTCCCGGGTGGTAGGGGGATGACAGGAGAAGGGAAGCGGGTGGTGAGAAAGGTACAGAGGGCAGGGTTTGGGGGCTGGGAAGGAAAGGGAAAAGATTAGGGTTTGGGGATGATGAAAGGGCTTTCTACGGGTAAGGATGGCAAAGGGTGGCAGTGACGGAAAGTCAGGCAACCTGTCCTGTCCGTCTTTTTGTATCGTGAATTGGAAAGACTGCAAGGGGGAGGGGAGTTGCTTGCGCCCTAAAGGAGGAGTTATTCAGATTCATTGCAGTGGGCGGCGGCTGCAAAACGCACCATTCTTCTTGTTTTTGCTCTGCAAAGCAGCCTTTTCAAGGGTTGGCTTGGGTGACAAAATGTCTTGTGTAGGCGTGGGTTTGTCTCCCTCTCGCTCTCTCTCCCTAAGATGTGTCCGGCATAGGCCAGGGTGCCACTCGAGGCCCAAACCAATTCTGGTTATCGCTTCTCGGCCTTTTGGCTAAGATCAAGTGTAGTATCTGTTCTTATCAGTTTAATATCTGATACGTCCCCTATCTGGGGACCATATATTAAATGGATTTTTAGAACAGGGAGATGGAAAAAGAGCTTGCTCTGTCCACTCCACGCATTGACCTGGTATTGCAGTACCTCCAGGAACGGTGCACCCCTTCTTAACCCAGTTTCCAAAAGCAGAACTCAATTCACCTGATTCATATTAGCCCGATTTAATGAATTGGAAGAAAGCATACGTCTTCATATGCACCTCAATTTGGCCCATTCACTTTTCACACTTCCTCCTTTTGTTTTTTATCTTTCACACTTTTGACTTTCTTTATTCATCCAAATAGCAAACTCATCACCACTCAACCTGACCAACTCGGCTATGTCCCCGTGCTGCAGTTCTCTGTCTTATCTAGATCATTTGTAATTGAATGGAATAGATCCCTTTTGGACAAAGTGGATTCACCTGCTGCTGCAGTGACCACAGGTGTGATAAGATCTAGAATTGGCATCTGGTGCGATCTCTCCGCTTCCACTCCAAAGAAAGTTACCTGTTTATTCCTATCATGCATTGGTTTTTGGGGTTTTCTTTGAGTAATGATGATCTCTTTAGTAGTCTGTTGGCGCCCTCTCCTGGAGGAATAGTTTGCTTGCTCTTGGACATTCTAAAAGAGAGGTCATGATAGACATTGAGCTTCTGAGCTCAATTGGGGACAGTCATGGGTGATGAATGTTTGCAACCTACTGCGAAGCCTCATACCGCAATATAAGGAACGTCAAATACTAAGAAAGGGCGGCCTATGAAAGAATTACTACTTTCAATAAGTACACTTAAACGGCTAATTGGGAATAGAAAAACTGTAAAAAGCCCTCTGAGAAAGCCCCCCTCTAACCTTTGATAGTAAGCTTTTCTGTAGTCTGCCTGTTGATGTATTTTCCGTTTGAACTGTGCACAACATGAAGAGACGGAACACTGGCGGCTTGTCACAATGCCCCCCGATGACATCACAATAGCGCTGCTGCCTAGAAAACAAGCTGCGCAGAAGAAGTTGTTCTTTGGGTGGGAGGGTGGGCTAGTGGAAGGAGGGGGCAATCTCTTTTTTCCCCGGGTGGTAGGGGGATGACAGGAGAAGGGAAGCGGGTGGTGAGAAAGGTACAGAGGGCAGGGTTTGGGGGCTGGGAAGGAAAGGGAAAAGATTAGGGTTTGGGGATGATGAAAGGGCTTTCTACGGGTAAGGATGGCAAAGGGTGGCAGTGACGGAAAGTCAGGCAACCTGTCCTGTCCGTCTTTTTGTATCGTGAATTGGAAAGACTGCAAGGGGGAGGGGAGTTGCTTGCGCCCTAAAGGAGGAGTTATTCAGATTCATTGCAGTGGGCGGCGGCTGCAAAACGCACCATTCTTCTTGTTTTTGCTCTGCAAAGCAGCCTTTTCAAGGGTTGGCTTGGGTGACAAAATGTCTTGTGTAGGCGTGGGTTTGTCTCCCTCTCGCTCTCTCTCCCTAAGATGTGTCCGGCATAGGCCAGGGTGCCACTCGAGGCCCAAACCAATTCTGGTTATCGCTTCTCGGCCTTTTGGCTAAGATCAAGTGTAGTATCTGTTCTTATCAGTTTAATATCTGATACGTCCCCTATCTGGGGACCATATATTAAATGGATTTTTAGAACAGGGAGATGGAAAAAGAGCTTGCTCTGTCCACTCCACGCATTGACCTGGTATTGCAGTACCTCCAGGAACGGTGCACCCCTTCTTAACCCAGTTTCCAAAAGCAGAACTCAATTCACCTGATTCATATTAGCCCGATTTAATGAATTGGAAGAAAGCATACGTCTTCATATGCACCTCAATTTGGCCCATTCACTTTTCACACTTCCTCCTTTTGTTTTTTATCTTTCACACTTTTGACTTTCTTTATTCATCCAAATAGCAAACTCATCACCACTCAACCTGACCAACTCGGCTATGTCCCCGTGCTGCAGTTCTCTGTCTTATCTAGATCATTTGCAATTGAATGGAATAGATCCCTTTTGGACAAAGTGGATTCACCTGCTGCTGCAGTGACCACAGGTGTGATAAGATCTAGAATTGGCATCTGGTGCGATCTCTCCGCTTCCACTCCAAAGAAAGTTACCTGTTTATTCCTATCATGCATTGGTTTTTGGGGTTTTCTTTGAGTAATGATGATCTCTTTAGTAGTCTGTTGGCGCCCTCTCCTGGAGGAATAGTTTGCTTGCTCTTGGACATTCTAAAAGAGAGGTCATGATAGACATTGAGCTTCTGAGCTCAATTGGGGACAGTCATGGGTGATGAATGTTTGCAACCTACTGCGAAGCCTCATACCGCAATATAAGGAACGTCAAATACTAAGAAAGGGCGGCCTATGAAAGAATTACTACTTTCAATAAGTACACTTAAACGGCTAATTGGGAATAGAAAAACTGTAAAAAGCCCTCTGAGAAAGCCCCCCTCTAACCTTTGATAGTAAGCTTTTCTGTAGTCTGCCTGTTGATGTATTTTCCGTTTGAACTGTGCACAACATGAAGAGACGGAACACTGGCGGCTTGTCACAATGCCCCCCGATGACATCACAATAGCGCTGCTGCCTAGAAAACAAGCTGCGCAGAAGAAGTTGTTCTTTGGGTGGGAGGGTGGGCTAGTGGAAGGAGGGGGCAATCTCTTTTTTTCCCGGGTGGTAGGGGGATGACAGGAGAAGGGAAGCGGGTGGTGAGAAAGGTACAGAGGGCAGGGTTTGGGGGCTGGGAAGGAAAGGGAAAAGATTAGGGTTTGGGGATGATGAAAGGGCTTTCTACGGGTAAGGATGGCAAAGGGTGGCAGTGACGGAAAGTCAGGCAACCTGTCCTGTCCGTCTTTTTGTATCGTGAATTGGAAAGACTGCAAGGGGGAGGGGAGTTGCTTGCGCCCTAAAGGAGGAGTTATTCAGATTCATTGCAGTGGGCGGCGGCTGCAAAACGCACCATTCTTCTTGTTTTTGCTCTGCAAAGCAGCCTTTTCAAGGGTTGGCTTGGGTGACAAAATGTCTTGTGTAGGCGTGGGTTTGTCTCCCTCTCGCTCTCTCTCCCTAAGATGTGTCCGGCATAGGCCAGGGTGCCACTCGAGGCCCAAACCAATTCTGGTTATCGCTTCTCGGCCTTTTGGCTAAGATCAAGTGTAGTATCTGTTCTTATCAGTTTAATATCTGATACGTCCCCTATCTGGGGACCATATATTAAATGGATTTTTAGAACAGGGAGATGGAAAAAGAGCTTGCTCTGTCCACTCCACGCATTGACCTGGTATTGCAGTACCTCCAGGAACGGTGCACCCCTTCTTAACCCAGTTTCCAAAAGCAGAACTCAATTCACCTGATTCATATTAGCCCGATTTAATGAATTGGAAGAAAGCATACGTCTTCATATGCACCTCAATTTGGCCCATTCACTTTTCACACTTCCTCCTTTTGTTTTTTATCTTTCACACTTTTGACTTTCTTTATTCATCCAAATAGCAAACTCATCACCACTCAACCTGACCAACTCGGCTATGTCCCCGTGCTGCAGTTCTCTGTCTTATCTAGATCATTTGCAATTGAATGGAATAGATCCCTTTTGGACAAAGTGGATTCACCTGCTGCTGCAGTGACCACAGGTGTGATAAGATCTAGAATTGGCATCTGGTGCGATCTCTCCGCTTCTACTCCAAAGAAAGTTACCTGTTTATTCCTATCATGCATTGGTTTTTGGGGTTTTCTTTGAGTAATGATGATCTCTTTAGTAGTCTGTTGGCGCCCTCTCCTGGAGGAATAGTTTGCTTGCTCTTGGACATTCTAAAAGAGAGGTCATGATAGACATTGAGCTTCTGAGCTCAATTGGGGACAGTCATGGGTGATGAATGTTTGCAACCTACTGCGAAGCCTCATACCGCAATATAAGGAACGTCAAATACTAAGAAAGGGCGGCCTATGAAAGAATTACTACTTTCAATAAGTACACTTAAACGGCTAATTGGGAATAGAAAAACTGTAAAAAGCCCTCTGAGAAAGCCCCCCTCTAACCTTTGATAGTAAGCTTTTCTGTAGTCTGCCTGTTGATGTATTTTCCGTTTGAACTGTGCACAACATGAAGAGACGGAACACTGGCGGCTTGTCACAATGCCCCCCGATGACATCACAATAGCGCTGCTGCCTAGAAAACAAGCTGCGCAGAAGAAGTTGTTCTTTGGGTGGGAGGGTGGGCTAGTGGAAGGAGGGGGCAATCTCTTTTTTTCCCGGGTGGTAGGGGGATGACAGGAGAAGGGAAGCGGGTGGTGAGAAAGGTACAGAGGGCAGGGTTTGGGGGCTGGGAAGGAAAGGGAAAAGATTAGGGTTTGGGGATGATGAAAGGGCTTTCTACGGGTAAGGATGGCAAAGGGTGGCAGTGACGGAAAGTCAGGCAACCTGTCCTGTCCGTCTTTTTGTATCGTGAATTGGAAAGACTGCAAGGGGGAGGGGAGTTGCTTGCGCCCTAAAGGAGGAGTTATTCAGATTCATTGCAGTGGGCGGCGGCTGCAAAACGCACCATTCTTCTTGTTTTTGCTCTGCAAAGCAGCCTTTTCAAGGGTTGGCTTGGGTGACAAAATGTCTTGTGTAGGCGTGGGTTTGTCTCCCTCTCGCTCTCTCTCCCTAAGATGTGTCCGGCATAGGCCAGGGTGCCACTCGAGGCCCAAACCAATTCTGGTTATCGCTTCTCGGCCTTT
Source organism: Anomaloglossus baeobatrachus (assembly GCF_048569485.1). Lineage (NCBI taxonomy): Eukaryota > Metazoa > Chordata > Amphibia > Anura > Aromobatidae > Anomaloglossus > Anomaloglossus baeobatrachus. The sequence goes on from NW_027442807.1 coordinate 29,099, forward strand.
TGGCTAAGATCAAGTGTAGTGTTGTTCGAAGAGGTGGTTTAAGCTCCAGGCCACCTTAGTACAATGATACAATGCACACTGGAAGGTTGCGCTTGCTAGTACTCTGGGTGGATAGTATATTCATCTAGAGGAAAACATGGCCCTACCAGGATCGAGGCTATTAGACTGAGTAAGGGTGGGGGGCTATGGTACAACGTGCCCCAGGACTGACGACCCTGGAGTGAGTCTGAGCTTGCTGGCTTGGGACCCCGGCAAGCCTTGGGCTCTGTAGCACACCGTACCTTGCCTTTTCATACTTTTTGAGCATATTACCCTATCCCGGCCTTCTGGCTAGGAAGGGAAATTTTTATAATCCCGGTCGGAGGTCTGGTCAGCTTTGGGCTGAGAAACTAACACCCGGTTGGAGGTCTGGGTCAGCTTCGGCTGAGAAACCAACACCCGGTTGGAGGTCTGGGTCAGCTTTGGCTGAGAAACCAACACCCGGTTGAAGGTCCGGTTAGCCTTGGGCTGAGAAACCAACACCGGTTGACGGTCCGGGCAGTTTCGGCTGCGAAACCAACAACTAGTAGCTCTCTACTCCACTTGGGTAAGATGCCTGGGTGGACGCTGGGAGCAACGACAAGGCTCAACCAGGCTTCGGCTTGGGGGAGCACCGAAGATCCCTGACCCTTGCTGTGGCCTTCTGGCTCGGAGGGACGGGGTTGATTTTTGGGGACCCTCTCCTCACGGTGGGGTCCACACGAATCCTAGCCTTTGCACTGTTTTTGGTGTGACTTCGGTCATGCATTTTTTGTGGTGCTTTGGAAAGCTTCATTAAATCAAAATCTGTTCTTATCAGTTTAATATCTGATACGTCCCCTATCTGGGGACCATATATTAAATGGATTTTTAGAACAGGGAGATGGAAAAAGAGCTTGCTCTGTCCACTCCACGCATTGACCTGGTATTGCAGTACCTCCAGGAACGGTGCACCCCTTCTTAACCCAGTTTCCAAAAGCAGAACTCAATTCACCTGATTCATATTAGCCCGATTTAATGAATTGGAAGAAAGCATACGTCTTCATATGCACCTCAATTTGGCCCATTCACTTTTCACACTTCCTCCTTTTGTTTTTTATCTTTCACACTTTTGACTTTCTTTATTCATCCAAATAGCAAACTCATCACCACTCAACCTGACCAACTCGGCTATGTCCCCGTGCTGCAGTTCTCTGTCTTATCTAGATCATTTGCAATTGAATGGAATAGATCCCTTTTGGACAAAGTGGATTCACCTGCTGCTGCAGTGACCACAGGTGTGATAAGATCTAGAATTGGCATCTGGTGCGATCTCTCCGCTTCCACTCCAAAGAAAGTTACCTGTTTATTCCTATCATGCATTGGTTTTTGGGGTTTTCTTTGAGTAATGATGATCTCTTTAGTAGTCTGTTGGCGCCCTCTCCTGGAGGAATAGTTTGCTTGCTCTTGGACATTCTAAAAGAGAGGTCATGATAGACATTGAGCTTCTGAGCTCAATTGGGGACAGTCATGGGTGATGAATGTTTGCAACCTACTGCGAAGCCTCATACCGCAATATAAGGAACGTCAAATACTAAGAAAGGGCGGCCTATGAAAGAATTACTACTTTCAATAAGTACACTTAAACGGCTAATTGGGAATAGAAAAACTGTAAAAAGCCCTCTGAGAAAGCCCCCCTCTAACCTTTGATAGTAAGCTTTTCTGTAGTCTGCCTGTTGATGTATTTTCCGTTTGAACTGTGCACAACATGAAGAGACGGAACACTGGCGGCTTGTCACAATGCCCCCCGATGACATCACAATAGCGCTGCTGCCTAGAAAACAAGCTGCGCAGAAGAAGTTGTTCTTTGGGTGGGAGGGTGGGCTAGTGGAAGGAGGGGGCAATCTCTTTTTTTCCCGGGTGGTAGGGGGATGACAGGAGAAGGGAAGCGGGTGGTGAGAAAGGTACAGAGGGCAGGGTTTGGGGGCTGGGAAGGAAAGGGAAAAGATTAGGGTTTGGGGATGATGAAAGGGCTTTCTACGGGTAAGGATGGCAAAGGGTGGCAGTGACGGAAAGTCAGGCAACCTGTCCTGTCCGTCTTTTTGTATCGTGAATTGGAAAGACTGCAAGGGGGAGGGGAGTTGCTTGCGCCCTAAAGGAGGAGTTATTCAGATTCATTGCAGTGGGCGGCGGCTGCAAAACGCACCATTCTTCTTGTTTTTGCTCTGCAAAGCAGCCTTTTCAAGGGTTGGCTTGGGTGACAAAATGTCTTGTGTAGGCGTGGGTTTGTCTCCCTCTCGCTCTCTCTCCCTAAGATGTGTCCGGCATAGGCCAGGGTGCCACTCGAGGCCCAAACCAATTCTGGTTATCGCTTCTCGGCCTTTTGGCTAAGATCAAGTGTAGTATCTGTTCTTATCAGTTTAATATCTGATACGTCCCCTATCTGGGGACCATATATTAAATGGATTTTTAGAACAGGGAGATGGAAAAAGAGCTTGCTCTGTCCACTCCACGCATTGACCTGGTATTGCAGTACCTCCAGGAACGGTGCACCCCTTCTTAACCCAGTTTCCAAAAGCAGAACTCAATTCACCTGATTCATATTAGCCCGATTTAATGAATTGGAAGAAAGCATACGTCTTCATATGCACCTCAATTTGGCCCATTCACTTTTCACACTTCCTCCTTTTGTTTTTTATCTTTCACACTTTTGACTTTCTTTATTCATCCAAATAGCAAACTCATCACCACTCAACCTGACCAACTCGGCTATGTCCCCGTGCTGCAGTTCTCTGTCTTATCTAGATCATTTGCAATTGAATGGAATAGATCCCTTTTGGACAAAGTGGATTCACCTGCTGCTGCAGTGACCACAGGTGTGATAAGATCTAGAATTGGCATCTGGTGCGATCTCTCCGCTTCCACTCCAAAGAAAGTTACCTGTTTATTCCTATCATGCATTGGTTTTTGGGGTTTTCTTTGAGTAATGATGATCTCTTTAGTAGTCTGTTGGCGCCCTCTCCTGGAGGAATAGTTTGCTTGCTCTTGGACATTCTAAAAGAGAGGTCATGATAGACATTGAGCTTCTGAGCTCAATTGGGGACAGTCATGGGTGATGAATGTTTGCAACCTACTGCGAAGCCTCATACCGCAATATAAGGAACGTCAAATACTAAGAAAGGGCGGCCTATGAAAGAATTACTACTTTCAATAAGTACACTTAAACGGCTAATTGGGAATAGAAAAACTGTAAAAAGCCCTCTGAGAAAGCCCCCCTCTAACCTTTGATAGTAAGCTTTTCTGTAGTCTGCCTGTTGATGTATTTTCCGTTTGAACTGTGCACAACATGAAGAGACGGAACACTGGCGGCTTGTCACAATGCCCCCCGATGACATCACAATAGCGCTGCTGCCTAGAAAACAAGCTGCGCAGAAGAAGTTGTTCTTTGGGTGGGAGGGTGGGCTAGTGGAAGGAGGGGGCAATCTCTTTTTTTCCCGGGTGGTAGGGGGATGACAGGAGAAGGGAAGCGGGTGGTGAGAAAGGTACAGAGGGCAGGGTTTGGGGGCTGGGAAGGAAAGGGAAAAGATTAGGGTTTGGGGATGATGAAAGGGCTTTCTACGGGTAAGGATGGCAAAGGGTGGCAGTGACGGAAAGTCAGGCAACCTGTCCTGTCCGTCTTTTTGTATCGTGAATTGGAAAGACTGCAAGGGGGAGGGGAGTTGCTTGCGCCCTAAAGGAGGAGTTATTCAGATTCATTGCAGTGGGCGGCGGCTGCAAAATGCACCATTCTTCTTGTTTTTGCTCTGCAAAGCAGCCTTTTCAAGGGTTGGCTTGGGTGACAAAATGTCTTGTGTAGGCGTGGGTTTGTCTCCCTCTCGCTCTCTCTCCCTAAGATGTGTCCGGCATAGGCCAGGGTGCCACTCGAGGCCCAAACCAATTCTGGTTATCGCTTCTCGGCCTTTTGGCTAAGATCAAGTGTAGTATCTGTTCTTATCAGTTTAATATCTGATACGTCCCCTATCTGGGGACCATATATTAAATGGATTTTTAGAACAGGGAGATGGAAAAAGAGCTTGCTCTGTCCACTCCACGCATTGACCTGGTATTGCAGTACCTCCAGGAACGGTGCACCCCTTCTTAACCCAGTTTCCAAAAGCAGAACTCAATTCACCTGATTCATATTAGCCCGATTTAATGAATTGGAAGAAAGCATACGTCTTCATATGCACCTCAATTTGGCCCATTCACTTTTCACACTTCCTCCTTTTGTTTTTTATCTTTCACACTTTTGACTTTCTTTATTCATCCAAATAGCAAACTCATCACCACTCAACCTGACCAACTCGGCTATGTCCCCGTGCTGCAGTTCTCTGTCTTATCTAGATCATTTGCAATTGAATGGAATAGATCCCTTTTGGACAAAGTGGATTCACCTGCTGCTGCAGTGACCACAGGTGTGATAAGATCTAGAATTGGCATCTGGTGCGATCTCTCCGCTTCCACTCCAAAGAAAGTTACCTGTTTATTCCTATCATGCATTGGTTTTTGGGGTTTTCTTTGAGTAATGATGATCTCTTTAGTAGTCTGTTGGCGCCCTCTCCTGGAGGAATAGTTTGCTTGCTCTTGGACATTCTAAAAGAGAGGTCATGATAGACATTGAGCTTCTGAGCTCAATTGGGGACAGTCATGGGTGATGAATGTTTGCAACCTACTGCGAAGCCTCATACCGCAATATAAGGAACGTCAAATACTAAGAAAGGGCGGCCTATGAAAGAATTACTACTTTCAATAAGTACACTTAAACGGCTAATTGGGAATAGAAAAACTGTAAAAAGCCCTCTGAGAAAGCCCCCCTCTAACCTTTGATAGTAAGCTTTTCTGTAGTCTGCCTGTTGATGTATTTTCCGTTTGAACTGTGCACAACATGAAGAGACGGAACACTGGCGGCTTGTCACAATGCCCCCCGATGACATCACAATAGCGCTGCTGCCTAGAAAACAAGCTGCGCAGAAGAAGTTGTTCTTTGGGTGGGAGGGTGGGCTAGTGGAAGGAGGGGGCAATCTCTTTTTTTCCCGGGTGGTAGGGGGATGACAGGAGAAGGGAAGCGGGTGGTGAGAAAGGTACAGAGGGCAGGGTTTGGGGGCTGGGAAGGAAAGGGAAAAGATTAGGGTTTGGGGATGATGAAAGGGCTTTCTACGGGTAAGGATGGCAAAGGGTGGCAGTGACGGAAAGTCAGGCAACCTGTCCTGTCCGTCTTTTTGTATCGTGAATTGGAAAGACTGCAAGGGGGAGGGGAGTTGCTTGCGCCCTAAAGGAGGAGTTATTCAGATTCATTGCAGTGGGCGGCGGCTGCAAAACGCACCATTCTTCTTGTTTTTGCTCTGCAAAGCAGCCTTTTCAAGGGTTGGCTTGGGTGACAAAATGTCTTGTGTAGGCGTGGGTTTGTCTCCCTCTCGCTCTCTCTCCCTAAGATGTGTCCGGCATAGGCCAGGGTGCCACTCGAGGCCCAAACCAATTCTGGTTATCGCTTCTCGGCCTTTTGGCTAAGATCAAGTGTAGTATCTGTTCTTATCAGTTTAATATCTGATACGTCCCCTATCTGGGGACCATATATTAAATGGATTTTTAGAACAGGGAGATGGAAAAAGAGCTTGCTCTGTCCACTCCACGCATTGACCTGGTATTGCAGTACCTCCAGGAACGGTGCACCCCTTCTTAACCCAGTTTCCAAAAGCAGAACTCAATTCACCTGATTCATATTAGCCCGATTTAATGAATTGGAAGAAAGCATACGTCTTCATATGCACCTCAATTTGGCCCATTCACTTTTCACACTTCCTCCTTTTGTTTTTTATCTTTCACACTTTTGACTTTCTTTATTCATCCAAATAGCAAACTCATCACCACTCAACCTGACCAACTCGGCTATGTCCCCGTGCTGCAGTTCTCTGTCTTATCTAGATCATTTGCAATTGAATGGAATAGATCCCTTTTGGACAAAGTGGATTCACCTGCTGCTGCAGTGACCACAGGTGTGATAAGATCTAGAATTGGCATCTGGTGCGATCTCTCCGCTTCCACTCCAAAGAAAGTTACCTGTTTATTCCTATCATGCATTGGTTTTTGGGGTTTTCTTTGAGTAATGATGATCTCTTTAGTAGTCTGTTGGCGCCCTCTCCTGGAGGAATAGTTTGCTTGCTCTTGGACATTCTAAAAGAGAGGTCATGATAGACATTGAGCTTCTGAGCTCAATTGGGGACAGTCATGGGTGATGAATGTTTGCAACCTACTGCGAAGCCTCATACCGCAATATAAGGAACGTCAAATACTAAGAAAGGGCGGCCTATGAAAGAATTACTACTTTCAATAAGTACACTTAAACGGCTAATTGGGAATAGAAAAACTGTAAAAAGCCCTCTGAGAAAGCCCCCCTCTAACCTTTGATAGTAAGCTTTTCTGTAGTCTGCCTGTTGATGTATTTTCCGTTTGAACTGTGCACAACATGAAGAGACGGAACACTGGCGGCTTGTCACAATGCCCCCCGATGACATCACAATAGCGCTGCTGCCTAGAAAACAAGCTGCGCAGAAGAAGTTGTTCTTTGGGTGGGAGGGTGGGCTAGTGGAAGGAGGGGGCAATCTCTTTTTTTCCCGGGTGGTAGGGGGATGACAGGAGAAGGGAAGCGGGTGGTGAGAAAGGTACAGAGGGCAGGGTTTGGGGGCTGGGAAGGAAAGGGAAAAGATTAGGGTTTGGGGATGATGAAAGGGCTTTCTACGGGTAAGGATGGCAAAGGGTGGCAGTGACGGAAAGTCAGGCAACCTGTCCTGTCCGTCTTTTTGTATCGTGAATTGGAAAGACTGCAAGGGGGAGGGGAGTTGCTTGCGCCCTAAAGGAGGAGTTATTCAGATTCATTGCAGTGGGCGGCGGCTGCAAAACGCACCATTCTTCTTGTTTTTGCTCTGCAAAGCAGCCTTTTCAAGGGTTGGCTTGGGTGACAAAATGTCTTGTGTAGGCGTGGGTTTGTCTCCCTCTTGCTCTCTCTCCCTAAGATGTGTCCGGCATAGGCCAGGGTGCCACTCGAGGCCCAAACCAATTCTGGTTATCGCTTCTCGGCCTTTTGGCTAAGATCAAGTGTAGTATCTGTTCTTATCAGTTTAATATCTGATACGTCCCCTATCTGGGGACCATATATTAAATGGATTTTTAGAACAGGGAGATGGAAAAAGAGCTTGCTCTGTCCACTCCACGCATTGACCTGGTATTGCAGTACCTCCAGGAACGGTGCACCCCTTCTTAACCCAGTTTCCAAAAGCAGAACTCAATTCACCTGATTCATATTAGCCCGATTTAATGAATTGGAAGAAAGCATACGTCTTCATATGCACCTCAATTTGGCCCATTCACTTTTCACACTTCCTCCTTTTGTTTTTTATCTTTCACACTTTTGACTTTCTTTATTCATCCAAATAGCAAACTCATCACCACTCAACCTGACCAACTCGGCTATGTCCCCGTGCTGCAGTTCTCTGTCTTATCTAGATCATTTGCAATTGAATGGAATAGATCCCTTTTGGACAAAGTGGATTCACCTGCTGCTGCAGTGACCACAGGTGTGATAAGATCTAGAATTGGCATCTGGTGCGATCTCTCCGCTTCCACTCCAAAGAAAGTTACCTGTTTATTCCTATCATGCATTGGTTTTTGGGGTTTTCTTTGAGTAATGATGATCTCTTTAGTAGTCTGTTGGCGCCCTCTCCTGGAGGAATAGTTTGCTTGCTCTTGGACATTCTAAAAGAGAGGTCATGATAGACATTGAGCTTCTGAGCTCAATTGGGGACAGTCATGGGTGATGAATGTTTGCAACCTACTGCGAAGCCTCATACCGCAATATAAGGAACGTCAAATACTAAGAAAGGGCGGCCTATGAAAGAATTACTACTTTCAATAAGTACACTTAAACGGCTAATTGGGAATAGAAAAACTGTAAAAAGCCCTCTGAGAAAGCCCCCCTCTAACCTTTGATAGTAAGCTTTTCTGTAGTCTGCCTGTTGATGTATTTTCCGTTTGAACTGTGCACAACATGAAGAGACGGAACACTGGCGGCTTGTCACAATGCCCCCCGATGACATCACAATAGCGCTGCTGCCTAGAAAACAAGCTGCGCAGAAGAAGTTGTTCTTTGGGTGGGAGGGTGGGCTAGTGGAAGGAGGGGGCAATCTCTTTTTTTCCCGGGTGGTAGGGGGATGACAGGAGAAGGGAAGCGGGTGGTGAGAAAGGTACAGAGGGCAGGGTTTGGGGGCTGGGAAGGAAAGGGAAAAGATTAGGGTTTGGGGATGATGAAAGGGCTTTCTACGGGTAAGGATGGCAAAGGGTGGCAGTGACGGAAAGTCAGGCAACCTGTCCTGTCCGTCTTTTTGTATCGTGAATTGGAAAGACTGCAAGGGGGAGGGGAGTTGCTTGCGCCCTAAAGGAGGAGTTATTCAGATTCATTGCAGTGGGCGGCGGCTGCAAAACGCACCATTCTTCTTGTTTTTGCTCTGCAAAGCAGCCTTTTCAAGGGTTGGCTTGGGTGACAAAATGTCTTGTGTAGGCGTGGGTTTGTCTCCCTCTCGCTCTCTCTCCCTAAGATGTGTCCGGCATAGGCCAGGGTGCCACTCGAGGCCCAAACCAATTCTGGTTATCGCTTCTCGGCCTTTTGGCTAAGATCAAGTGTAGTATCTGTTCTTATCAGTTTAATATCTGATACGTCCCCTATCTGGGGACCATATATTAAATGGATTTTTAGAACAGGGAGATGGAAAAAGAGCTTGCTCTGTCCACTCCACGCATTGACCTGGTATTGCAGTACCTCCAGGAACGGTGCACCCCTTCTTAACCCAGTTTCCAAAAGCAGAACTCAATTCACCTGATTCATATTAGCCCGATTTAATGAATTGGAAGAAAGCATACGTCTTCATATGCACCTCAATTTGGCCCATTCACTTTTCACACTTCCTCCTTTTGTTTTTTATCTTTCACACTTTTGACTTTCTTTATTCATCCAAATAGCAAACTCATCACCACTCAACCTGACCAACTCGGCTATGTCCCCGTGCTGCAGTTCTCTGTCTTATCTAGATCATTTGCAATTGAATGGAATAGATCCCTTTTGGACAAAGTGGATTCACCTGCTGCTGCAGTGACCACAGGTGTGATAAGATCTAGAATTGGCATCTGGTGCGATCTCTCCGCTTCCACTCCAAAGAAAGTTACCTGTTTATTCCTATCATGCATTGGTTTTTGGGGTTTTCTTTGAGTAATGATGATCTCTTTAGTAGTCTGTTGGCGCCCTCTCCTGGAGGAATAGTTTGCTTGCTCTTGGACATTCTAAAAGAGAGGTCATGATAGACATTGAGCTTCTGAGCTCAATTGGGGACAGTCATGGGTGATGAATGTTTGCAACCTACTGCGAAGCCTCATACCGCAATATAAGGAACGTCAAATACTAAGAAAGGGCGGCCTATGAAAGAATTACTACTTTCAATAAGTACACTTAAACGGCTAATTGGGAATAGAAAAACTGTAAAAAGCCCTCTGAGAAAGCCCCCCTCTAACCTTTGATAGTAAGCTTTTCTGTAGTCTGCCTGTTGATGTATTTTCCGTTTGAACTGTGCACAACATGAAGAGACGGAACACTGGCGGCTTGTCACAATGCCCCCCGATGACATCACAATAGCGCTGCTGCCTAGAAAACAAGCTGCGCAGAAGAAGTTGTTCTTTGGGTGGGAGGGTGGGCTAGTGGAAGGAGGGGGCAATCTCTTTTTTTCCCGGGTGGTAGGGGGATGACAGGAGAAGGGAAGCGGGTGGTGAGAAAGGTACAGAGGGCAGGGTTTGGGGGCTGGGAAGGAAAGGGAAAAGATTAGGGTTTGGGGATGATGAAAGGGCTTTCTACGGGTAAGGATGGCAAAGGGTGGCAGTGACGGAAAGTCAGGCAACCTGTCCTGTCCGTCTTTTTGTATCGTGAATTGGAAAGACTGCAAGGGGGAGGGGAGTTGCTTGCGCCCTAAAGGAGGAGTTATTCAGATTCATTGCAGTGGGCGGCGGCTGCAAAACGCACCATTCTTCTTGTTTTTGCTCTGCAAAGCAGCCTTTTCAAGGGTTGGCTTGGGTGACAAAATGTCTTGTGTAGGCGTGGGTTTGTCTCCCTCTCGCTCTCTCTCCCTAAGATGTGTCCGGCATAGGCCAGGGTGCCACTCGAGGCCCAAACCAATTCTGGTTATCGCTTCTCGGCCTTTTGGCTAAGATCAAGTGTAGTATCTGTTCTTATCAGTTTAATATCTGATACGTCCCCTATCTGGGGACCATATATTAAATGGATTTTTAGAACAGGGAGATGGAAAAAGAGCTTGCTCTGTCCACTCCACGCATTGACCTGGTATTGCAGTACCTCCAGGAACGGTGCACCCCTTCTTAACCCAGTTTCCAAAAGCAGAACTCAATTCACCTGATTCATATTAGCCCGATTTAATGAATTGGAAGAAAGCATACGTCTTCATATGCACCTCAATTTGGCCCATTCACTTTTCACACTTCCTCCTTTTGTTTTTTATCTTTCACACTTTTGACTTTCTTTATTCATCCAAATAGCAAACTCATCACCACTCAACCTGACCAACTCGGCTATGTCCCCGTGCTGCAGTTCTCTGTCTTATCTAGATCATTTGCAATTGAATGGAATAGATCCCTTTTGGACAAAGTGGATTCACCTGCTGCTGCAGTGACCACAGGTGTGATAAGATCTAGAATTGGCATCTGGTGCGATCTCTCCGCTTCCACTCCAAAGAAAGTTACCTGTTTATTCCTATCATGCATTGGTTTTTGGGGTTTTCTTTGAGTAATGATGATCTCTTTAGTAGTCTGTTGGCGCCCTCTCCTGGAGGAATAGTTTGCTTGCTCTTGGACATTCTAAAAGAGAGGTCATGATAGACATTGAGCTTCTGAGCTCAATTGGGGACAGTCATGGGTGATGAATGTTTGCAACCTACTGCGAAGCCTCATATCGCAATATAAGGAACGTCAAATACTAAGAAAGGGCGGCCTATGAAAGAATTACTACTTTCAATAAGTACACTTAAACGGCTAATTGGGAATAGAAAAACTGTAAAAAGCCCTCTGAGAAAGCCCCCCTCTAACCTTTGATAGTAAGCTTTTCTGTAGTCTGCCTGTTGATGTATTTTCCGTTTGAACTGTGCACAACATGAAGAGACGGAACACTGGCGGCTTGTCACAATGCCCCCCGATGACATCACAATAGCGCTGCTGCCTAGAAAACAAGCTGCGCAGAAGAAGTTGTTCTTTGGGTGGGAGGGTGGGCTAGTGGAAGGAGGGGGCAATCTCTTTTTTTCCCGGGTGGTAGGGGGATGACAGGAGAAGGGAAGCGGGTGGTGAGAAAGGTACAGAGGGCAGGGTTTGGGGGCTGGGAAGGAAAGGGAAAAGATTAGGGTTTGGGGATGATGAAAGGGCTTTCTACGGGTAAGGATGGCAAAGGGTGGCAGTGACGGAAAGTCAGGCAACCTGTCCTGTCCGTCTTTTTGTATCGTGAATTGGAAAGACTGCAAGGGGGAGGGGAGTTGCTTGCGCCCTAAAGGAGGAGTTATTCAGATTCATTGCAGTGGGCGGCGGCTGCAAAACGCACCATTCTTCTTGTTTTTGCTCTGCAAAGCAGCCTTTTCAAGGGTTGGCTTGGGTGACAAAATGTCTTGTGTAGGCGTGGGTTTGTCTCCCTCTCGCTCTCTCTCCCTAAGATGTGTCCGGCATAGGCCAGGGTGCCACTCGAGGCCCAAACCAATTCTGGTTATCGCTTCTCGGCCTTTTGGCTAAGATCAAGTGTAGTGTTGTTCGAAGAGGTGGTTTAAGCTCCAGGCCACCTTAGTACAATGATACAATGCACACTGGAAGGTTGCGCTTGCTAGTACTCTGGGTGGATAGTATATTCATCTAGAGGAAAACATGGCCCTACCAGGATCGAGGCTATTAGACTGAGTAAGGGTGGGGGGCTATGGTACAACGTGCCCCAGGACTGACGACCCTGGAGTGAGTCTGAGCTTGCTGGCTTGGGACCCCGGCAAGCCTTGGGCTCTGTAGCACACCGTACCTTGCCTTTTCATACTTTTTGAGCATATTACCCTATCCCGGCCTTCTGGCTAGGAAGGGAAATTTTTATAATCCCGGTCGGAGGTCTGGTCAGCTTTGGGCTGAGAAACTAACACCCGGTTGGAGGTCCGGGTCAGCTTCGGCTGAGAAACCAACACCCGGTTGGAGGTCTGGGTCAGCTTCGGCTGAGAAACCAACACCCGGTTGGAGGTCCGGTTAGCCTTGGGCTGAGAAACCAACACCGGTTGACGGTCCGGGCAGTTTCGGTTGCGAAACCAACAACTAGTAGCTCTCTACTCCACTTGGGTAAGATGCCTGGGTGGACGCTGGGAGCAACGACAAGGCTCAACCAGGCTTCGGCTTGGGGGAGCACCGAAGATCCCTGACCCTTGCTGTGGCCTTCTGGCTCGGAGGGACGGGGTTGATTTTTGGGGACCCTCTCCTCACGGTGGGGTCCACACGAATCCTAGCCTTTGCACTGTTTTTGGTGTGACTTCGGTCATGCATTTTTTGTGGTGCTTTGGAAAGCTTCATTAAATCAAATCTGTTCTTATCAGTTTAATATCTGATACGTCCCCTATCTGGGGACCATATATTAAATGGATTTTTAGAACAGGGAGATGGAAAAAGAGCTTGCTCTGTCCACTCCACGCATTGACCTGGTATTGCAGTACCTCCAGGAACGGTGCACCCCTTCTTAACCCAGTTTCCAAAAGCAGAACTCAATTCACCTGATTCATATTAGCCCGATTTAATGAATTGGAAGAAAGCATACGTCTTCATATGCACCTCAATTTGGCCCATTCACTTTTCACACTTCCTCCTTTTGTTTTTTATCTTTCACACTTTTGACTTTCTTTATTCATCCAAATAGCAAACTCATCACCACTCAACCTGACCAACTCGGCTATGTCCCCGTGCTGCAGTTCTCTGTCTTATCTAGATCATTTGCAATTGAATGGAATAGATCCCTTTTGGACAAAGTGGATTCACCTGCTGCTGCAGTGACCACAGGTGTGATAAGATCTAGAATTGGCATCTGGTGCGATCTCTCCGCTTCCACTCCAAAGAAAGTTACCTGTTTATTCCTATCATGCATTGGTTTTTGGGGTTTTCTTTGAGTAATGATGATCTCTTTAGTAGTCTGTTGGCGCCCTCTCCTGGAGGAATAGTTTGCTTGCTCTTGGACATTCTAAAAGAGAGGTCATGATAGACATTGAGCTTCTGAGCTCAATTGGGGACAGTCATGGGTGATGAATGTTTGCAACCTACTGCGAAGCCTCATACCGCAATATAAGGAACGTCAAATACTAAGAAAGGGCGGCCTATGAAAGAATTACTACTTTCAATAAGTACACTTAAACGGCTAATTGGGAATAGAAAAACTGTAAAAAGCCCTCTGAGAAAGCCCCCCTCTAACCTTTGATAGTAAGCTTTTCTGTAGTCTGCCTGTTGATGTATTTTCCGTTTGAACTGTGCACAACATGAAGAGACGGAACACTGGCGGCTTGTCACAATGCCCCCCGATGACATCACAATAGCGCTGCTGCCTAGAAAACAAGCTGCGCAGAAGAAGTTGTTCTTTGGGTGGGAGGGTGGGCTAGTGGAAGGAGGGGGCAATCTCTTTTTTTCCCGGGTGGTAGGGGGATGACAGGAGAAGGGAAGCGGGTGGTGAGAAAGGTACAGAGGGCAGGGTTTGGGGGCTGGGAAGGAAAGGGAAAAGATTAGGGTTTGGGGATGATGAAAGGGCTTTCTACGGGTAAGGATGGCAAAGGGTGGCAGTGACGGAAAGTCAGGCAACCTGTCCTGTCCGTCTTTTTGTATCGTGAATTGGAAAGACTGCAAGGGGGAGGGGAGTTGCTTGCGCCCTAAAGGAGGAGTTATTCAGATTCATTGCAGTGGGCGGCGGCTGCAAAACGCACCATTCTTCTTGTTTTTGCTCTGCAAAGCAGCCTTTTCAAGGGTTGGCTTGGGTGACAAAATGTCTTGTGTAGGCGTGGGTTTGTCTCCCTCTCGCTCTCTCTCCCTAAGATGTGTCCGGCATAGGCCAGGGTGCCACTCGAGGCCCAAACCAATTCTGGTTATCGCTTCTCGGCCTTTTGGCTAAGATCAAGTGTAGTATCTGTTCTTATCAGTTTAATATCTGATACGTCCCCTATCTGGGGACCATATATTAAATGGATTTTTAGAACAGGGAGATGGAAAAAGAGCTTGCTCTGTCCACTCCACGCATTGACCTGGTATTGCAGTACCTCCAGGAACGGTGCACCCCTTCTTAACCCAGTTTCCAAAAGCAGAACTCAATTCACCTGATTCATATTAGCCCGATTTAATGAATTGGAAGAAAGCATACGTCTTCATATGCACCTCAATTTGGCCCATTCACTTTTCACACTTCCTCCTTTTGTTTTTTATCTTTCACACTTTTGACTTTCTTTATTCATCCAAATAGCAAACTCATCACCACTCAACCTGACCAACTCGGCTATGTCCCCGTGCTGCAGTTCTCTGTCTTATCTAGATCATTTGCAATTGAATGGAATAGATCCCTTTTGGACAAAGTGGATTCACCTGCTGCTGCAGTGACCACAGGTGTGATAAGATCTAGAATTGGCATCTGGTGCGATCTCTCCGCTTCCACTCCAAAGAAAGTTACCTGTTTATTCCTATCATGCATTGGTTTTTGGGGTTTTCTTTGAGTAATGATAATCTCTTTAGTAGTCTGTTGGCGCCCTCTCCTGGAGGAATAGTTTGCTTGCTCTTGGACATTCTAAAAGAGAGGTCATGATAGACATTGAGCTTCTGAGCTCAATTGGGGACAGTCATGGGTGATGAATGTTTGCAACCTACTGCGAAGCCTCATACCGCAATATAAGGAACGTCAA
The DNA here is from genome assembly GCF_048569485.1 of Anomaloglossus baeobatrachus. NCBI lineage: Eukaryota > Metazoa > Chordata > Amphibia > Anura > Aromobatidae > Anomaloglossus > Anomaloglossus baeobatrachus. The sequence goes on from NW_027442807.1 coordinate 44,113, forward strand.
ATACTAAGAAAGGGCGGCCTATGAAAGAATTACTACTTTCAATAAGTACACTTAAACGGCTAATTGGGAATAGAAAAACTGTAAAAAGCCCTCTGAGAAAGCCCCCCTCTAACCTTTGATAGTAAGCTTTTCTGTAGTCTGCCTGTTGATGTATTTTCCGTTTGAACTGTGCACAACATGAAGAGACGGAACACTGGCGGCTTGTCACAATGCCCCCCGATGACATCACAATAGCGCTGCTGCCTAGAAAACAAGCTGCGCAGAAGAAGTTGTTCTTTGGGTGGGAGGGTGGGCTAGTGGAAGGAGGGGGCAATCTCTTTTTTTCCCGGGTGGTAGGGGGATGACAGGAGAAGGGAAGCGGGTGGTGAGAAAGGTACAGAGGGCAGGGTTTGGGGGCTGGGAAGGAAAGGGAAAAGATTAGGGTTTGGGGATGATGAAAGGGCTTTCTACGGGTAAGGATGGCAAAGGGTGGCAGTGACGGAAAGTCAGGCAACCTGTCCTGTCCGTCTTTTTGTATCGTGAATTGGAAAGACTGCAAGGGGGAGGGGAGTTGCTTGCGCAATAAAGGAGGAGTTATTCAGATTCATTGCAGTGGGCGGCGGCTGCAAAACGCACCATTCTTCTTGTTTTTGCTCTGCAAAGCAGCCTTTTCAAGGGTTGGCTTGGGTGACAAAATGTCTTGTGTAGGCGTGGGTTTGTCTCCCTCTCGCTCTCTCTCCCTAAGATGTGTCCGGCATAGGCCAGGGTGCCACTCGAGGCCCAAACCAATTCTGGTTATCGCTTCTCGGCCTTTTGGCTAAGATCAAGTGTAGTGTTGTTCGAAGAGGTGGTTTAAGCTCCAGGCCACCTTAGTACAATGATACAATGCACACTGGAAGGTTGCGCTTGCTAGTACTCTGGGTGGATAGTATATTCATCTAGAGGAAAACATGGCCCTACCAGGATCGAGGCTATTAGACTGAGTAAGGGTGGGGGGCTATGGTACAACGTGCCCCAGGACTGACGACCCTGGAGTGAGTCTGAGCTTGCTGGCTTGGGACCCCGGCAAGCCTTGGGCTCTGTAGCACACCGTACCTTGCCTTTTCATACTTTTTGAGCATATTACCCTATCCCGGCCTTCTGGCTAGGAAGGGAAATTTTTATAATCCCGGTCGGAGGTCTGGTCAGCTTTGGGCTGAGAAACTAACACCCGGTTGGAGGTCCGGGTCAGCTTCGGCTGAGAAACCAACACCCGGTTGGAGGTCTGGGTCAGCTTCGGCTGAGAAACCAACACCCGGTTGGAGGTCCGGTTAGCCTTGGGCTGAGAAACCAACACCGGTTGACGGTCCGGGCAGTTTCGGTTGCGAAACCAACAACTAGTAGCTCTCTACTCCACTTGGGTAAGATGCCTGGGTGGACGCTGGGAGCAACGACAAGGCTCAACCAGGCTTCGGCTTGGGGGAGCACCGAAGATCCCTGACCCTTGCTGTGGCCTTCTGGCTCGGAGGGACGGGGTTGATTTTTGGGGACCCTCTCCTCACGGTGGGGTCCACACGAATCCTAGCCTTTGCACTGTTTTTGGTGTGACTTCGGTCATGCATTTTTTGTGGTGCTTTGGAAAGCTTCATTAAATCAAATCTGTTCTTATCAGTTTAATATCTGATACGTCCCCTATCTGGGGACCATATATTAAATGGATTTTTAGAACAGGGAGATGGAAAAAGAGCTTGCTCTGTCCACTCCACGCATTGACCTGGTATTGCAGTACCTCCAGGAACGGTGCACCCCTTCTTAACCCAGTTTCCAAAAGCAGAACTCAATTCACCTGATTCATATTAGCCCGATTTAATGAATTGGAAGAAAGCATACGTCTTCATATGCACCTCAATTTGGCCCATTCACTTTTCACACTTCCTCCTTTTGTTTTTTATCTTTCACACTTTTGACTTTCTTTATTCATCCAAATAGCAAACTCATCACCACTCAACCTGACCAACTCGGCTATGTCCCCGTGCTGCAGTTCTCTGTCTTATCTAGATCATTTGCAATTGAATGGAATAGATCCCTTTTGGACAAAGTGGATTCACCTGCTGCTGCAGTGACCACAGGTGTGATAAGATCTAGAATTGGCATCTGGTGCGATCTCTCCGCTTCCACTCCAAAGAAAGTTACCTGTTTATTCCTATCATGCATTGGTTTTTGGGGTTTTCTTTGAGTAATGATGATCTCTTTAGTAGTCTGTTGGCGCCCTCTCCTGGAGGAATAGTTTGCTTGCTCTTGGACATTCTAAAAGAGAGGTCATGATAGACATTGAGCTTCTGAGCTCAATTGGGGACAGTCATGGGTGATGAATGTTTGCAACCTACTGCGAAGCCTCATACCGCAATATAAGGAACGTCAAATACTAAGAAAGGGCGGCCTATGAAAGAATTACTACTTTCAATAAGTACACTTAAACGGCTAATTGGGAATAGAAAAACTGTAAAAAGCCCTCTGAGAAAGCCCCCCTCTAACCTTTGATAGTAAGCTTTTCTGTAGTCTGCCTGTTGATGTATTTTCCGTTTGAACTGTGCACAACATGAAGAGACGGAACACTGGCGGCTTGTCACAATGCCCCCCGATGACATCACAATAGCGCTGCTGCCTAGAAAACAAGCTGCGCAGAAGAAGTTGTTCTTTGGGTGGGAGGGTGGGCTAGTGGAAGGAGGGGGCAATCTCTTTTTTTCCCGGGTGGTAGGGGGATGACAGGAGAAGGGAAGCGGGTGGTGAGAAAGGTACAGAGGGCAGGGTTTGGGGGCTGGGAAGGAAAGGGAAAAGATTAGGGTTTGGGGATGATGAAAGGGCTTTCTACGGGTAAGGATGGCAAAGGGTGGCAGTGACGGAAAGTCAGGCAACCTGTCCTGTCCGTCTTTTTGTATCGTGAATTGGAAAGACTGCAAGGGGGAGGGGAGTTGCTTGCGCCCTAAAGGAGGAGTTATTCAGATTCATTGCAGTGGGCGGCGGCTGCAAAACGCACCATTCTTCTTGTTTTTGCTCTGCAAAGCAGCCTTTTCAAGGGTTGGCTTGGGTGACAAAATGTCTTGTGTAGGCGTGGGTTTGTCTCCCTCTCGCTCTCTCTCCCTAAGATGTGTCCGGCATAGGCCAGGGTGCCACTCGAGGCCCAAACCAATTCTGGTTATCGCTTCTCGGCCTTTTGGCTAAGATCAAGTGTAGTATCTGTTCTTATCAGTTTAATATCTGATACGTCCCCTATCTGGGGACCATATATTAAATGGATTTTTAGAACAGGGAGATGGAAAAAGAGCTTGCTCTGTCCACTCCACGCATTGACCTGGTATTGCAGTACCTCCAGGAACGGTGCACCCCTTCTTAACCCAGTTTCCAAAAGCAGAACTCAATTCACCTGATTCATATTAGCCCGATTTAATGAATTGGAAGAAAGCATACGTCTTCATATGCACCTCAATTTGGCCCATTCACTTTTCACACTTCCTCCTTTTGTTTTTTATCTTTCACACTTTTGACTTTCTTTATTCATCCAAATAGCAAACTCATCACCACTCAACCTGACCAACTCGGCTATGTCCCCGTGCTGCAGTTCTCTGTCTTATCTAGATCATTTGCAATTGAATGGAATAGATCCCTTTTGGACAAAGTGGATTCACCTGCTGCTGCAGTGACCACAGGTGTGATAAGATCTAGAATTGGCATCTGGTGCGATCTCTCCGCTTCCACTCCAAAGAAAGTTACCTGTTTATTCCTATCATGCATTGGTTTTTGGGGTTTTCTTTGAGTAATGATGATCTCTTTAGTAGTCTGTTGGCGCATTCTCCTGGAGGAATAGTTTGCTTGCTCTTGGACATTCTAAAAGAGAGGTCATGATAGACATTGAGCTTCTGAGCTCAATTGGGGACAGTCATGGGTGATGAATGTTTGCAACCTACTGCGAAGCCTCATACCGCAATATAAGGAACGTCAAATACTAAGAAAGGGCGGCCTATGAAAGAATTACTACTTTCAATAAGTACACTTAAACGGCTAATTGGGAATAGAAAAACTGTAAAAAGCCCTCTGAGAAAGCCCCCCTCTAACCTTTGATAGTAAGCTTTTCTGTAGTCTGCCTGTTGATGTATTTTCCGTTTGAACTGTGCACAACATGAAGAGACGGAACACTGGCGGCTTGTCACAATGCCCCCCGATGACATCACAATAGCGCTGCTGCCTAGAAAACAAGCTGCGCAGAAGAAGTTGTTCTTTGGGTGGGAGGGTGGGCTAGTGGAAGGAGGGGGCAATCTCTTTTTTTCCCGGGTGGTAGGGGGATGACAGGAGAAGGGAAGCGGGTGGTGAGAAAGGTACAGAGGGCAGGGTTTGGGGGCTGGGAAGGAAAGGGAAAAGATTAGGGTTTGGGGATGATGAAAGGGCTTTCTACGGGTAAGGATGGCAAAGGGTGGCAGTGACGGAAAGTCAGGCAACCTGTCCTGTCCGTCTTTTTGTATCGTGAATTGGAAAGACTGCAAGGGGGAGGGGAGTTGCTTGCGCCCTAAAGGAGGAGTTATTCAGATTCATTGCAGTGGGCGGCGGCTGCAAAACGCACCATTCTTCTTGTTTTTGCTCTGCAAAGCAGCCTTTTCAAGGGTTGGCTTGGGTGACAAAATGTCTTGTGTAGGCGTGGGTTTGTCTCCCTCTCGCTCTCTCTCCCTAAGATGTGTCCGGCATAGGCCAGGGTGCCACTCGAGGCCCAAACCAATTCTGGTTATCGCTTCTCGGCCTTTTGGCTAAGATCAAGTGTAGTATCTGTTCTTATCAGTTTAATATCTGATACGTCCCCTATCTGGGGACCATATATTAAATGGATTTTTAGAACAGGGAGATGGAAAAAGAGCTTGCTCTGTCCACTCCACGCATTGACCTGGTATTGCAGTACCTCCAGGAACGGTGCACCCCTTCTTAACCCAGTTTCCAAAAGCAGAACTCAATTCACCTGATTCATATTAGCCCGATTTAATGAATTGGAAGAAAGCATACGTCTTCATATGCACCTCAATTTGGCCCATTCACTTTTCACACTTCCTCCTTTTGTTTTTTATCTTTCACACTTTTGACTTTCTTTATTCATCCAAATAGCAAACTCATCACCACTCAACCTGACCAACTCGGCTATGTCCCCGTGCTGCAGTTCTCTGTCTTATCTAGATCATTTGCAATTGAATGGAATAGATCCCTTTTGGACAAAGTGGATTCACCTGCTGCTGCAGTGACCACAGGTGTGATAAGATCTAGAATTGGCATCTGGTGCGATCTCTCCGCTTCCACTCCAAAGAAAGTTACCTGTTTATTCCTATCATGCATTGGTTTTTGGGGTTTTCTTTGAGTAATGATGATCTCTTTAGTAGTCTGTTGGCGCCCTCTCCTGGAGGAATAGTTTGCTTGCTCTTGGACATTCTAAAAGAGAGGTCATGATAGACATTGAGCTTCTGAGCTCAATTGGGGACAGTCATGGGTGATGAATGTTTGCAACCTACTGCGAAGCCTCATACCGCAATATAAGGAACGTCAAATACTAAGAAAGGGCGGCCTATGAAAGAATTACTACTTTCAATAAGTACACTTAAACGGCTAATTGGGAATAGAAAAACTGTAAAAAGCCCTCTGAGAAAGCCCCCCTCTAACCTTTGATAGTAAGCTTTTCTGTAGTCTGCCTGTTGATGTATTTTCCGTTTGAACTGTGCACAACATGAAGAGACGGAACACTGGCGGCTTGTCACAATGCCCCCCGATGACATCACAATAGCGCTGCTGCCTAGAAAACAAGCTGCGCAGAAGAAGTTGTTCTTTGGGTGGGAGGGTGGGCTAGTGGAAGGAGGGGGCAATCTCTTTTTTTCCCGGGTGGTAGGGGGATGACAGGAGAAGGGAAGCGGGTGGTGAGAAAGGTACAGAGGGCAGGGTTTGGGGGCTGGGAAGGAAAGGGAAAAGATTAGGGTTTGGGGATGATGAAAGGGCTTTCTACGGGTAAGGATGGCAAAGGGTGGCAGTGACGGAAAGTCAGGCAACCTGTCCTGTCCGTCTTTTTGTATCGTGAATTGGAAAGACTGCAAGGGGGAGGGGAGTTGCTTGCGCCCTAAAGGAGGAGTTATTCAGATTCATTGCAGTGGGCGGCGGCTGCAAAACGCACCATTCTTCTTGTTTTTGCTCTGCAAAGCAGCCTTTTCAAGGGTTGGCTTGGGTGACAAAATGTCTTGTGTAGGCGTGGGTTTGTCTCCCTCTCGCTCTCTCTCCCTAAGATGTGTCCGGCATAGGCCAGGGTGCCACTCGAGGCCCAAACCAATTCTGGTTATCGCTTCTCGGCCTTTTGGCTAAGATCAAGTGTAGTATCTGTTCTTATCAGTTTAATATCTGATACGTCCCCTATCTGGGGACCATATATTAAATGGATTTTTAGAACAGGGAGATGGAAAAAGAGCTTGCTCTGTCCACTCCACGCATTGACCTGGTATTGCAGTACCTCCAGGAACGGTGCACCCCTTCTTAACCCAGTTTCCAAAAGCAGAACTCAATTCACCTGATTCATATTAGCCCGATTTAATGAATTGGAAGAAAGCATACGTCTTCATATGCACCTCAATTTGGCCCATTCACTTTTCACACTTCCTCCTTTTGTTTTTTATCTTTCACACTTTTGACTTTCTTTATTCATCCAAATAGCAAACTCATCACCACTCAACCTGACCAACTCGGCTATGTCCCCGTGCTGCAGTTCTCTGTCTTATCTAGATCATTTGCAATTGAATGGAATAGATCCCTTTTGGACAAAGTGGATTCACCTGCTGCTGCAGTGACCACAGGTGTGATAAGATCTAGAATTGGCATCTGGTGCGATCTCTCCGCTTCCACTCCAAAGAAAGTTACCTGTTTATTCCTATCATGCATTGGTTTTTGGGGTTTTCTTTGAGTAATGATGATCTCTTTAGTAGTCTGTTGGCGCCCTCTCCTGGAGGAATAGTTTGCTTGCTCTTGGACATTCTAAAAGAGAGGTCATGATAGACATTGAGCTTCTGAGCTCAATTGGGGACAGTCATGGGTGATGAATGTTTGCAACCTACTGCGAAGCCTCATACCGCAATATAAGGAACGTCAAATACTAAGAAAGGGCGGCCTATGAAAGAATTACTACTTTCAATAAGTACACTTAAACGGCTAATTGGGAATAGAAAAACTGTAAAAAGCCCTCTGAGAAAGCCCCCCTCTAACCTTTGATAGTAAGCTTTTCTGTAGTCTGCCTGTTGATGTATTTTCCGTTTGAACTGTGCACAACATGAAGAGACGGAACACTGGCGGCTTGTCACAATGCCCCCCGATGACATCACAATAGCGCTGCTGCCTAGAAAACAAGCTGCGCAGAAGAAGTTGTTCTTTGGGTGGGAGGGTGGGCTAGTGGAAGGAGGGGGCAATCTCTTTTTTTCCCGGGTGGTAGGGGGATGACAGGAGAAGGGAAGCGGGTGGTGAGAAAGGTACAGAGGGCAGGGTTTGGGGGCTGGGAAGGAAAGGGAAAAGATTAGGGTTTGGGGATGATGAAAGGGCTTTCTACGGGTAAGGATGGCAAAGGGTGGCAGTGACGGAAAGTCAGGCAACCTGTCCTGTCCGTCTTTTTGTATCGTGAATTGGAAAGACTGCAAGGGGGAGGGGAGTTGCTTGCGCCCTAAAGGAGGAGTTATTCAGATTCATTGCAGTGGGCGGCGGCTGCAAAACGCACCATTCTTCTTGTTTTTGCTCTGCAAAGCAGCCTTTTCAAGGGTTGGCTTGGGTGACAAAATGTCTTGTGTAGGCGTGGGTTTGTCTCCCTCTCGCTCTCTCTCCCTAAGATGTGTCCGGCATAGGCCAGGGTGCCACTCGAGGCCCAAACCAATTCTGGTTATCGCTTCTCGGCCTTTTGGCTAAGATCAAGTGTAGTATCTGTTCTTATCAGTTTAATATCTGATACGTCCCCTATCTGGGGACCATATATTAAATGGATTTTTAGAACAGGGAGATGGAAAAAGAGCTTGCTCTGTCCACTCCACGCATTGACCTGGTATTGCAGTACCTCCAGGAACGGTGCACCCCTTCTTAACCCAGTTTCCAAAAGCAGAACTCAATTCACCTGATTCATATTAGCCCGATTTAATGAATTGGAAGAAAGCATACGTCTTCATATGCACCTCAATTTGGCCCATTCACTTTTCACACTTCCTCCTTTTGTTTTTTATCTTTCACACTTTTGACTTTCTTTATTCATCCAAATAGCAAACTCATCACCACTCAACCTGACCAACTCGGCTATGTCCCCGTGCTGCAGTTCTCTGTCTTATCTAGATCATTTGCAATTGAATGGAATAGATCCCTTTTGGACAAAGTGGATTCACCTGCTGCTGCAGTGACCACAGGTGTGATAAGATCTAGAATTGGCATCTGGTGCGATCTCTCCGCTTCCACTCCAAAGAAAGTTACCTGTTTATTCCTATCATGCATTGGTTTTTGGGGTTTTCTTTGAGTAATGATGATCTCTTTAGTAGTCTGTTGGCGCCCTCTCCTGGAGGAATAGTTTGCTTGCTCTTGGACATTCTAAAAGAGAGGTCATGATAGACATTGAGCTTCTGAGCTCAATTGGGGACAGTCATGGGTGATGAATGTTTGCAACCTACTGCGAAGCCTCATACCGCAATATAAGGAACGTCAAATACTAAGAAAGGGCGGCCTATGAAAGAATTACTACTTTCAATAAGTACACTTAAACGGCTAATTGGGAATAGAAAAACTGTAAAAAGCCCTCTGAGAAAGCCCCCCTCTAACCTTTGATAGTAAGCTTTTCTGTAGTCTGCCTGTTGATGTATTTTCCGTTTGAACTGTGCACAACATGAAGAGACGGAACACTGGCGGCTTGTCACAATGCCCCCCGATGACATCACAATAGCGCTGCTGCCTAGAAAACAAGCTGCGCAGAAGAAGTTGTTCTTTGGGTGGGAGGGTGGGCTAGTGGAAGGAGGGGGCAATCTCTTTTTTTCCCGGGTGGCAGGGGGATGACAGGAGAAGGGAAGCGGGTGGTGAGAAAGGTACAGAGGGCAGGGTTTGGGGGCTGGGAAGGAAAGGGAAAAGATTAGGGTTTGGGGATGATGAAAGGGCTTTCTACGGGTAAGGATGGCAAAGGGTGGCAGTGACGGAAAGTCAGGCAACCTGTCCTGTCCGTCTTTTTGTATCGTGAATTGGAAAGACTGCAAGGGGGAGGGGAGTTGCTTGCGCCCTAAAGGAGGAGTTATTCAGATTCATTGCAGTGGGCGGCGGCTGCAAAACGCACCATTCTTCTTGTTTTTGCTCTGCAAAGCAGCCTTTTCAAGGGTTGGCTTGGGTGACAAAATGTCTTGTGTAGGCGTGGGTTTGTCTCCCTCTCGCTCTCTCTCCCTAAGATGTGTCCGGCATAGGCCAGGGTGCCACTCGAGGCCCAAACCAATTCTGGTTATCGCTTCTCGGCCTTTTGGCTAAGATCAAGTGTAGTATCTGTTCTTATCAGTTTAATATCTGATACGTCCCCTATCTGGGGACCATATATTAAATGGATTTTTAGAACAGGGAGATGGAAAAAGAGCTTGCTCTGTCCACTCCACGCATTGACCTGGTATTGCAGTACCTCCAGGAACGGTGCACCCCTTCTTAACCCAGTTTCCAAAAGCAGAACTCAATTCACCTGATTCATATTAGCCCGATTTAATGAATTGGAAGAAAGCATACGTCTTCATATGCACCTCAATTTGGCCCATTCACTTTTCACACTTCCTCCTTTTGTTTTTTATCTTTCACACTTTTGACTTTCTTTATTCATCCAAATAGCAAACTCATCACCACTCAACCTGACCAACTCGGCTATGTCCCCGTGCTGCAGTTCTCTGTCTTATCTAGATCATTTGCAATTGAATGGAATAGATCCCTTTTGGACAAAGTGGATTCACCTGCTGCTGCAGTGACCACAGGTGTGATAAGATCTAGAATTGGCATCTGGTGCGATCTCTCCGCTTCCACTCCAAAGAAAGTTACCTGTTTATTCCTATCATGCATTGGTTTTTGGGGTTTTCTTTGAGTAATGATGATCTCTTTAGTAGTCTGTTGGCGCCCTCTCCTGGAGGAATAGTTTGCTTGCTCTTGGACATTCTAAAAGAGAGGTCATGATAGACATTGAGCTTCTGAGCTCAATTGGGGACAGTCATGGGTGATGAATGTTTGCAACCTACTGCGAAGCCTCATACCGCAATATAAGGAACGTCAAATACTAAGAAAGGGCGGCCTATGAAAGAATTACTACTTTCAATAAGTACACTTAAACGGCTAATTGGGAATAGAAAAACTGTAAAAAGCCCTCTGAGAAAGCCCCCCTCTAACCTTTGATAGTAAGCTTTTCTGTAGTCTGCCTGTTGATGTATTTTCCGTTTGAACTGTGCACAACATGAAGAGACGGAACACTGGCGGCTTGTCACAATGCCCCCCGATGACATCACAATAGCGCTGCTGCCTAGAAAACAAGCTGCGCAGAAGAAGTTGTTCTTTGGGTGGGAGGGTGGGCTAGTGGAAGGAGGGGGCAATCTCTTTTTTTCCCGGGTGGTAGGGGGATGACAGGAGAAGGGAAGCGGGTGGTGAGAAAGGTACAGAGGGCAGGGTTTGGGGGCTGGGAAGGAAAGGGAAAAGATTAGGGTTTGGGGATGATGAAAGGGCTTTCTACGGGTAAGGATGGCAAAGGGTGGCAGTGACGGAAAGTCAGGCAACCTGTCCTGTCCGTCTTTTTGTATCGTGAATTGGAAAGACTGCAAGGGGGAGGGGAGTTGCTTGCGCCCTAAAGGAGGAGTTATTCAGATTCATTGCAGTGGGCGGCGGCTGCAAAACGCACCATTCTTCTTGTTTTTGCTCTGCAAAGCAGCCTTTTCAAGGGTTGGCTTGGGTGACAAAATGTCTTGTGTAGGCGTGGGTTTGTCTCCCTCTCGCTCTCTCTCCCTAAGATGTGTCCGGCATAGGCCAGGGTGCCACTCGAGGCCCAAACCAATTCTGGTTATCGCTTCTCAGCCTTTTGGCTAAGATCAAGTGTAGTATCTGTTCTTATCAGTTTAATATCTGATACGTCCCCTATCTGGGGACCATATATTAAATGGATTTTTAGAACAGGGAGATGGAAAAAGAGCTTGCTCTGTCCACTCCACGCATTGACCTGGTATTGCAGTACCTCCAGGAACGGTGCACCCCTTCTTAACCCAGTTTCCAAAAGCAGAACTCAATTCACCTGATTCATATTAGCCCGATTTAATGAATTGGAAGAAAGCATACGTCTTCATATGCACCTCAATTTGGCCCATTCACTTTTCACACTTCCTCCTTTTGTTTTTTATCTTTCACACTTTTGACTTTCTTTATTCATCCAAATAGCAAACTCATCACCACTCAACCTGACCAACTCGGCTATGTCCCCGTGCTGCAGTTCTCTGTCTTATCTAGATCATTTGCAATTGAATGGAATAGATCCCTTTTGGACAAAGTGGATTCACCTGCTGCTGCAGTGACCACAGGTGTGATAAGATCTAGAATTGGCATCTGGTGCGATCTCTCCGCTTCCACTCCAAAGAAAGTTACCTGTTTATTCCTATCATGCATTGGTTTTTGGGGTTTTCTTTGAGTAATGATGATCTCTTTAGTAGTCTGTTGGCGCCCTCTCCTGGAGGAATGGTTTGCTTGCTCTTGGACATTCTAAAAGAGAGGTCATGATAGACATTGAGCTTCTGAGCTCAATTGGGGACAGTCATGGGTGATGAATGTTTGCAACCTACTGCGAAGCCTCATACCGCAATATAAGGAACGTCAAATACTAAGAAAGGGCGGCCTATGAAAGAATTACTACTTTCAATAAGTACACTTAAACGGCTAATTGGGAATAGAAAAACTGTAAAAAGCCCTCTGAGAAAGCCCCCCTCTAACCTTTGATAGTAAGCTTTTCTGTAGTCTGCCTGTTGATGTATTTTCCGTTTGAACTGTGCACAACATGAAGAGACGGAACACTGGCGGCTTGTCACAATGCCCCCCGATGACATCACAATAGCGCTGCTGCCTAGAAAACAAGCTGCGCAGAAGAAGTTGTTCTTTGGGTGGGAGGGTGGGCTAGTGGAAGGAGGGGGCAATCTCTTTTTTTCCCGGGTGGTAGGGGGATGACAGGAGAAGGGAAGCGGGTGGTGAGAAAGGTACAGAGGGCAGGGTTTGGGGGCTGGGAAGGAAAGGGAAAAGATTAGGGTTTGGGGATGATGAAAGGGCTTTCTACGGGTAAGGATGGCAAAGGGTGGCAGTGACGGAAAGTCAGGCAACCTGTCCTGTCCGTCTTTTTGTATCGTGAATTGGAAAGACTGCAAGGGGGAGGGGAGTTGCTTGCGCCCTAAAGGAGGAGTTATTCAGATTCATTGCAGTGGGCGGCGGCTGCAAAACGCACCATTCTTCTTGTTTTTGCTCTGCAAAGCAGCCTTTTCAAGGGTTGGCTTGGGTGACAAAATGTCTTGTGTAGGCGTGGGTTTGTCTCCCTCTCGCTCTCTCTCCCTAAGATGTGTCCGGCATAGGCCAGGGTGCCACTCGAGGCCCAAACCAATTCTGGTTATCGCTTCTCGGCCTTTTGGCTAAGATCAAGTGTAGTATCTGTTCTTATCAGTTTAATATCTGATACGTCCCCTATCTGGGGACCATATATTAAATGGATTTTTAGAACAGGGAGATGGAAAAAGAGCTTGCTCTGTCCACTCCACGCATTGACCTGGTATTGCAGTACCTCCAGGAACGGTGCACCCCTTCTTAACCCAGTTTCCAAAAGCAGAACTCAATTCACCTGATTCATATTAGCCCGATTTAATGAATTGGAAGAAAGCATACGTCTTCATATGCACCTCAATTTGGCCCATTCACTTTTCACACTTCCTCCTTTTGTTTTTTATCTTTCACACTTTTGACTTTCTTTATTCATCCAAATAGCAAACTCATCACCACTCAACCTGACCAACTCGGCTATGTCCCCGTGCTGCAGTTCTCTGTCTTATCTAGATCATTTGCAATTGAATGGAATAGATCCCTTTTGGACAAAGTGGATTCACCTGCTGCTGCAGTGACCACAGGTGTGATAAGATCTAGAATTGGCATCTGGTGCGATCTCTCCGCTTCCACTCCAAAGAAAGTTACCTGTTTATTCCTATCATGCATTGGTTTTTGGGGTTTTCTTTGAGTAATGATGATCTCTTTAGTAGTCTGTTGGCGCCCTCTCCTGGAGGAATAGTTTGCTTGCTCTTGGACATTCTAAAAGAGAGGTCATGATAGACATTGAGCTTCTGAGCTCAATTGGGGACAGTCATGGGTGATGAATGTTTGCAACCTACTGCGAAGCCTCATACCGCAATATAAGGAACGTCAAATACTAAGAAAGGGCGGCCTATGAAAGAATTACTACTTTCAATAAGTACACTTAAACGGCTAATTGGGAATAGAAAAACTGTAAAAAGCCCTCTGAGAAAGCCCCCCTCTAACCTTTGATAGTAAGCTTTTCTGTAGTCTGCCTGTTGATGTATTTTCCGTTTGAACTGTGCACAACATGAAGAGATGGAACACTGGCGGCTTGTCACAATGCCCCCCGATGACATCACAATAGCGCTGCTGCCTAGAAAACAAGCTGCGCAGAAGAAGTTGTTCTTTGGGTGGGAGGGTGGGCTAGTGGAAGGAGGGGGCAATCTCTTTTTTTCCCGGGTGGTAGGGGGATGACAGGAGAAGGGAAGCGGGTGGTGAGAAAGGTACAGAGGGCAGGGTTTGGGGGCTGGGAAGGAAAGGGAAAAGATTAGGGTTTGGGGATGATGAAAGGGCTTTCTACGGGTAAGGATGGCAAAGGGTGGCAGTGACGGAAAGTCAGGCAACCTGTCCTGTCCGTCTTTTTGTATCGTGAATTGGAAAGACTGCAAGGGGGAGGGGAGTTGCTTGCGCCCTAAAGGAGGAGTTATTCAGATTCATTGCAGTGGGCGGCGGCTGCAAAACGCACCATTCTTCTTGTTTTTGCTCTGCAAAGCAGCCTTTTCAAGGGTTGGCTTGGGTGACAAAATGTCTTGTGTAGGCGTGGGTTTGTCTCCCTCTCGCTCTCTCTCCCTAAGATGTGTCCGGCATAGGCCAGGGTGCCACTCGAGGCCCAAACCAATTCTGGTTATCGCTTCTCGGCCTTTTGGCTAAGATCAAGTGTAGTATCTGTTCTTATCAGTTTAATATCTGATACGTCCCCTATCTGGGGACCATATATTAAATGGATTTTTAGAACAGGGAGATGGAAAAAGAGCTTGCTCTGTCCACTCCACGCATTGACCTGGTATTGCAGTACCTCCAGGAACGGTGCACCCCTTCTTAACCCAGTTTCCAAAAGCAGAACTCAATTCACCTGATTCATATTAGCCCGATTTAATGAATTGGAAGAAAGCATACGTCTTCATATGCACCTCAATTTGGCCCATTCACTTTTCACACTTCCTCCTTTTGTTTTTTATCTTTCACACTTTTGACTTTCTTTATTCATCCAAATAGCAAACTCATCACCACTCAACCTGACCAACTCGGCTATGTCCCCGTGCTGCAGTTCTCTGTCTTATCTAGATCATTTGCAATTGAATGGAATAGATCCCTTTTGGACAAAGTGGATTCACCTGCTGCTGCAGTGACCACAGGTGTGATAAGATCTAGAATTGGCATCTGGTGCGATCTCTCCGCTTCCACTCCAAAGAAAGTTACCTGTTTATTCCTATCATGCATTGGTTTTTGGGGTTTTCTTTGAGTAATGATGATCTCTTTAGTAGTCTGTTGGCGCCCTCTCCTGGAGGAATAGTTTGCTTGCTCTTGGACATTCTAAAAGAGAGGTCATGATAGACATTGAGCTTCTGAGCTCAATTGGGGACAGTCATGGGTGATGAATGTTTGCAACCTACTGCGAAGCCTCATACCGCAATATAAGGAACGTCAAATACTAAGAAAGGGCGGCCTATGAAAGAATTACTACTTTCAATAAGTACACTTAAACGGCTAATTGGGAATAGAAAAACTGTAAAAAGGCCTCTGAGAAAGCCCCCCTCTAACCTTTGATAGTAAGCTTTTCTGTAGTCTGCCTGTTGATGTATTTTCCGTTTGAACTGTGCACAACATGAAGAGACGGAACACTGGCGGCTTGTCACAATGCCCCCCGATGACATCACAATAGCGCTGCTGCCTAGAAAACAAGCTGCGCAGAAGAAGTTGTTCTTTGGGTGGGAGGGTGGGCTAGTGGAAGGAGGGGGCAATCTCTTTTTTTCCCGGGTGGTAGGGGGATGACAGGAGAAGGGAAGCGGGTGGTGAGAAAGGTACAGAGGGCAGGGTTTGGGGGCTGGGAAGGAAAGGGAAAAGATTAGGGTTTGGGGATGATGAAAGGGCTTTCTACGGGTAAGGATGGCAAAGGGTGGCAGTGACGGAAAGTCAGGCAACCTGTCCTGTCCGTCTTTTTGTATCGTGAATTGGAAAGACTGCAAGGGGGAGGGGAGTTGCTTGCGCCCTAAAGGAGGAGTTATTCAGATTCATTGCAGTGGGCGGCGGCTGCAAAACGCACCATTCTTCTTGTTTTTGCTCTGCAAAGCAGCCTTTTCAAGGGTTGGCTTGGGTGACAAAATGTCTTGTGTAGGCGTGGGTTTGTCTCCCTCTCGCTCTCTCTCCCTAAGATGTGTCCGGCATAGGCCAGGGTGCCACTCGAGGCCCAAACCAATTCTGGTTATCGCTTCTCGGCCTTTTGGCTAAGATCAAGTGTAGTATCTGTTCTTATCAGTTTAATATCTGATACGTCCCCTATCTGGGGACCATATATTAAATGGATTTTTAGAACAGGGAGATGGAAAAAGAGCTTGCTCTGTCCACTCCACGCATTGACCTGGTATTGCAGTACCTCCAGGAACGGTGCACCCCTTCTTAACCCAGTTTCCAAAAGCAGAACTCAATTCACCTGATTCATATTAGCCCGATTTAATGAATTGGAAGAAAGCATACGTCTTCATATGCACCTCAATTTGGCCCATTCACTTTTCACACTTCCTCCTTTTGTTTTTTATCTTTCACACTTTTGACTTTCTTTATTCATCCAAATAGCAAACTCATCACCACTCAACCTGACCAACTCGGCTATGTCCCCGTGCTGCAGTTCTCTGTCTTATCTAGATCATTTGCAATTGAATGGAATAGATCCCTTTTGGACAAAGTGGATTCACCTGCTGCTGCAGTGACCACAGGTGTGATAAGATCTAGAATTGGCATCTGGTGCGATCTCTCCGCTTCCACTCCAAAGAAAGTTACCTGTTTATTCCTATCATGCATTGGTTTTTGGGGTTTTCTTTGAGTAATGATGATCTCTTTAGTAGTCTGTTGGCGCCCTCTCCTGGAGGAATAGTTTGCTTGCTCTTGGACATTCTAAAAGAGAGGTCATGATAGACATTGAGCTTCTGAGCTCAATTGGGGACAGTCATGGGTGATGAATGTTTGCAACCTACTGCGAAGCCTCATACCGCAATATAAGGAACGTCAAATACTAAGAAAGGGCGGCCTATGAAAGAATTACTACTTTCAATAAGTACACTTAAACGGCTAATTGGGAATAGAAAAACTGTAAAAAGCCCTCTGAGAAAGCCCCCCTCTAACCTTTGATAGTAAGCTTTTCTGTAGTCTGCCTGTTGATGTATTTTCCGTTTGAACTGTGCACAACATGAAGAGACGGAACACTGGCGGCTTGTCACAATGCCCCCCGATGACATCACAATAGCGCTGCTGCCTAGAAAACAAGCTGCGCAGAAGAAGTTGTTCTTTGGGTGGGAGGGTGGGCTAGTGGAAGGAGGGGGCAATCTCTTTTTTTCCCGGGTGGTAGGGGGATGACAGGAGAAGGGAAGCGGGTGGTGAGAAAGGTACAGAGGGCAGGGTTTGGGGGCTGGGAAGGAAAGGGAAAAGATTAGGGTTTGGGGATGATGAAAGGGCTTTCTACGGGTAAGGATGGCAAAGGGTGGCAGTGACGGAAAGTCAGGCAACCTGTCCTGTCCGTCTTTTTGTATCGTGAATTGGAAAGACTGCAAGGGGGAGGGGAGTTGCTTGCGCCCTAAAGGAGGAGTTATTCAGATTCATTGCAGTGGGCGGCGGCTGCAAAACGCACCATTCTTCTTGTTTTTGCTCTGCAAAGCAGCCTTTTCAAGGGTTGGCTTGGGTGACAAAATGTCTTGTGTAGGCGTGGGTTTGTCTCCCTCTCGCTCTCTCTCCCTAAGATGTGTCCGGCATAGGCCAGGGTGCCACTCGAGGCCCAAACCAATTCTGGTTATCGCTTCTCGGCCTTTTGGCTAAGATCAAGTGTAGTATCTGTTCTTATCAGTTTAATATCTGATACGTCCCCTATCTGGGGACCATATATTAAATGGATTTTTAGAACAGGGAGATGGAAAAAGAGCTTGCTCTGTCCACTCCACGCATTGACCTGGTATTGCAGTACCTCCAGGAACGGTGCACCCCTTCTTAACCCAGTTTCCAAAAGCAGAACTCAATTCACCTGATTCATATTAGCCCGATTTAATGAATTGGAAGAAAGCATACGTCTTCATATGCACCTCAATTTGGCCCATTCACTTTTCACACTTCCTCCTTTTGTTTTTTATCTTTCACACTTTTGACTTTCTTTATTCATCCAAATAGCAAACTCATCACCACTCAACCTGACCAACTCGGCTATGTCCCCGTGCTGCAGTTCTCTGTCTTATCTAGATCATTTGCAATTGAATGGAATAGATCCCTTTTGGACAAAGTGGATTCACCTGCTGCTGCAGTGACCACAGGTGTGATAAGATCTAGAATTGGCATCTGGTGCGATCTCTCCGCTTCCACTCCAAAGAAAGTTACCTGTTTATTCCTATCATGCATTGGTTTTTGGGGTTTTCTTTGAGTAATGATGATCTCTTTAGTAGTCTGTTGGCGCCCTCTCCTGGAGGAATAGTTTGCTTGCTCTTGGACATTCTAAAAGAGAGGTCATGATAGACATTGAGCTTCTGAGCTCAATTGGGGACAGTCATGGGTGATGAATGTTTGCAACCTACTGCGAAGCCTCATACCGCAATATAAGGAACGTCAAATACTAAGAAAGGGCGGCCTATGAAAGAATTACTACTTTCAATAAGTACACTTAAACGGCTAATTGGGAATAGAAAAACTGTAAAAAGCCCTCTGAGAAAGCCCCCCTCTAACCTTTGATAGTAAGCTTTTCTGTAGTCTGCCTGTTGATGTATTTTCCGTTTGAACTGTGCACAACATGAAGAGACGGAACACTGGCGGCTTGTCACAATACCCCCCGATGACATCACAATAGCGCTGCTGCCTAGAAAACAAGCTGCGCAGAAGAAGTTGTTCTTTGGGTGGGAGGGTGGGCTAGTGGAAGGAGGGGGCAATCTCTTTTTTTCCCGGGTGGTAGGGGGATGACAGGAGAAGGGAAGCGGGTGGTGAGAAAGGTACAGAGGGCAGGGTTTGGGGGCTGGGAAGGAAAGGGAAAAGATTAGGGTTTGGGGATGATGAAAGGGCTTTCTACGGGTAAGGATGGCAAAGGGTGGCAGTGACGGAAAGTCAGGCAACCTGTCCTGTCCGTCTTTTTGTATCGTGAATTGGAAAGACTGCAAGGGGGAGGGGAGTTGCTTGCGCCCTAAAGGAGGAGTTATTCAGATTCATTGCAGTGGGCGGCGGCTGCAAAACGCACCATTCTTCTTGTTTTTGCTCTGCAAAGCAGCCTTTTCAAGGGTTGGCTTGGGTGACAAAATGTCTTGTGTAGGCGTGGGTTTGTCTCCCTCTCGCTCTCTCTCCCTAAGATGTGTCCGGCATAGGCCAGGGTGCCACTCGAGGCCCAAACCAATTCTGGTTATCGCTTCTCGGCCTTTTGGCTAAGATCAAGTGTAGTATCTGTTCTTATCAGTTTAATATCTGATACGTCCCCTATCTGGGGACCATATATTAAATGGATTTTTAGAACAGGGAGATGGAAAAAGAGCTTGCTCTGTCCACTCCACGCATTGACCTGGTATTGCAGTACCTCCAGGAACGGTGCACCCCTTCTTAACCCAGTTTCCAAAAGCAGAACTCAATTCACCTGATTCATATTAGCCCGATTTAATGAATTGGAAGAAAGCATACGTCTTCATATGCACCTCAATTTGGCCCATTCACTTTTCACACTTCCTCCTTTTGTTTTTTATCTTTCACACTTTTGACTTTCTTTATTCATCCAAATAGCAAACTCATCACCACTCAACCTGACCAACTCGGCTATGTCCCCGTGCTGCAGTTCTCTGTCTTATCTAGATCATTTGCAATTGAATGGAATAGATCCCTTTTGGACAAAGTGGATTCACCTGCTGCTGCAGTGACCACAGGTGTGATAAGATCTAGAATTGGCATCTGGTGCGATCTCTCCGCTTCCACTCCAAAGAAAGTTACCTGTTTATTCCTATCATGCATTGGTTTTTGGGGTTTTCTTTGAGTAATGATGATCTCTTTAGTAGTCTGTTGGCGCCCTCTCCTGGAGGAATAGTTTGCTTGCTCTTGGACATTCTAAAAGAGAGGTCATGATAGACATTGAGCTTCTGAGCTCAATTGGGGACAGTCATGGGTGATGAATGTTTGCAACCTACTGCGAAGCCTCATACCGCAATATAAGGAACGTCAAATACTAAGAAAGGGCGGCCTATGAAAGAATTACTACTTTCAATAAGTACACTTAAACGGCTAATTGGGAATAGAAAAACTGTAAAAAGCCCTCTGAGAAAGCCCCCCTCTAACCTTTGATAGTAAGCTTTTCTGTAGTCTGCCTGTTGATGTATTTTCCGTTTGAACTGTGCACAACATGAAGAGACGGAACACTGGCGGCTTGTCACAATGCCCCCCGATGACATCACAATAGCGCTGCTGCCTAGAAAACAAGCTGCGCAGAAGAAGTTGTTCTTTGGGTGGGAGGGTGGGCTAGTGGAAGGAGGGGGCAATCTCTTTTTTTCCCGGGTGGTAGGGGGATGACAGGAGAAGGGAAGCGGGTGGTGAGAAAGGTACAGAGGGCAGGGTTTGGGGGCTGGGAAGGAAAGGGAAAAGATTAGGGTTTGGGGATGATGAAAGGGCTTTCTACGGGTAAGGATGGCAAAGGGTGGCAGTGACGGAAAGTCAGGCAACCTGTCCTGTCCGTCTTTTTGTATCGTGAATTGGAAAGACTGCAAGGGGGAGGGGAGTTGCTTGCGCCCTAAAGGAGGAGTTATTCAGATTCATTGCAGTGGGCGGCGGCTGCAAAACGCACCATTCTTCTTGTTTTTGCTCTGCAAAGCAGCCTTTTCAAGGGTTGGCTTGGGTGACAAAATGTCTTGTGTAGGCGTGGGTTTGTCTCCCTCTCGCTCTCTCTCCCTAAGATGTGTCCGGCATAGGCCAGGGTGCCACTCGAGGCCCAAACCAATTCTGGTTATCGCTTCTCGGCCTTTTGGCTAAGATCAAGTGTAGTATCTGTTCTTATCAGTTTAATATCTGATACGTCCCCTATCTGGGGACCATATATTAAATGGATTTTTAGAACAGGGAGATGGAAAAAGAGCTTGCTCTGTCCACTCCACGCATTGACCTGGTATTGCAGTACCTCCAGGAACGGTGCACCCCTTCTTAACCCAGTTTCCAAAAGCAGAACTCAATTCACCTGATTCATATTAGCCCGATTTAATGAATTGGAAGAAAGCATACGTCTTCATATGCACCTCAATTTGGCCCATTCACTTTTCACACTTCCTCCTTTTGTTTTTTATCTTTCACACTTTTGACTTTCTTTATTCATCCAAATAGCAAACTCATCACCACTCAACCTGACCAACTCGGCTATGTCCCCGTGCTGCAGTTCTCTGTCTTATCTAGATCATTTGCAATTGAATGGAATAGATCCCTTTTGGACAAAGTGGATTCACCTGCTGCTGCAGTGACCACAGGTGTGATAAGATCTAGAATTGGCATCTGGTGCGATCTCTCCGCTTCCACTCCAAAGAAAGTTACCTGTTTATTCCTATCATGCATTGGTTTTTGGGGTTTTCTTTGAGTAATGATGATCTCTTTAGTAGTCTGTTGGCGCCCTCTCCTGGAGGAATAGTTTGCTTGCTCTTGGACATTCTAAAAGAGAGGTCATGATAGACATTGAGCTTCTGAGCTCAATTGGGGACAGTCATGGGTGATGAATGTTTGCAACCTACTGCGAAGCCTCATACCGCAATATAAGGAACGTCAAATACTAAGAAAGGGCGGCCTATGAAAGAATTACTACTTTCAATAAGTACACTTAAACGGCTAATTGGGAATAGAAAAACTGTAAAAAGCCCTCTGAGAAAGCCCCCCTCTAACCTTTGATAGTAAGCTTTTCTGTAGTCTGCCTGTTGATGTATTTTCCGTTTGAACTGTGCACAACATGAAGAGACGGAACACTGGCGGCTTGTCACAATGCCCCCCGATGACATCACAATAGCGCTGCTGCCTAGAAAACAAGCTGCGCAGAAGAAGTTGTTCTTTGGGTGGGAGGGTGGGCTAGTGGAAGGAGGGGGCAATCTCTTTTTTTCCCGGGTGGTAGGGGGATGACAGGAGAAGGGAAGCGGGTGGTGAGAAAGGTACAGAGGGCAGGGTTTGGGGGCTGGGAAGGAAAGGGAAAAGATTAGGGTTTGGGGATGATGAAAGGGCTTTCTACGGGTAAGGATGGCAAAGGGTGGCAGTGACGGAAAGTCAGGCAACCTGTCCTGTCCGTCTTTTTGTATCGTGAATTGGAAAGACTGCAAGGGGGAGGGGAGTTGCTTGCGCCCTAAAGGAGGAGTTATTCAGATTCATTGCAGTGGGCGGCGGCTGCAAAACGCACCATTCTTCTTGTTTTTGCTCTGCAAAGCAGCCTTTTCAAGGGTTGGCTTGGGTGACAAAATGTCTTGTGTAGGCGTGGGTTTGTCTCCCTCTCGCTCTCTCTCCCTAAGATGTGTCCGGCATAGGCCAGGGTGCCACTCGAGGCCCAAACCAATTCTGGTTATCGCTTCTCGGCCTTTTGGCTAAGATCAAGTGTAGTATCTGTTCTTATCAGTTTAATATCTGATACGTCCCCTATCTGGGGACCATATATTAAATGGATTTTTAGAACAGGGAGATGGAAAAAGAGCTTGCTCTGTCCACTCCACGCATTGACCTGGTATTGCAGTACCTCCAGGAACGGTGCACCCCTTCTTAACCCAGTTTCCAAAAGCAGAACTCAATTCACCTGATTCATATTAGCCCGATTTAATGAATTGGAAGAAAGCATACGTCTTCATATGCACCTCAATTTGGCCCATTCACTTTTCACACTTCCTCCTTTTGTTTTTTATCTTTCACACTTTTGACTTTCTTTATTCATCCAAATAGCAAACTCATCACCACTCAACCTGACCAACTCGGCTATGTCCCCGTGCTGCAGTTCTCTGTCTTATCTAGATCATTTGCAATTGAATGGAATAGATCCCTTTTTGGACAAAGTGGATTCACCTGCTGCTGCAGTGACCACAGGTGTGATAAGATCTAGAATTGGCATCTGGTGCGATCTCTCCGCTTCCACTCCAAAGAAAGTTACCTGTTTATTCCTATCATGCATTGGTTTTTGGGGTTTTCTTTGAGTAATGATGATCTCTTTAGTAGTCTGTTGGCGCCCTCTCCTGGAGGAATAGTTTGCTTGCTCTTGGACATTCTAAAAGAGAGGTCATGATAGACATTGAGCTTCTGAGCTCAATTGGGGACAGTCATGGGTGATGAATGTTTGCAACCTACTGCGAAGCCTCATACCGCAATATAAGGAACGTCAAATACTAAGAAAGGGCGGCCTATGAAAGAATTACTACTTTCAATAAGTACACTTAAACGGCTAATTGGGAATAGAAAAACTGTAAAAAGCCCTCTGAGAAAGCCCCCCTCTAACCTTTGATAGTAAGCTTTTCTGTAGTCTGCCTGTTGATGTATTTTCCGTTTGAACTGTGCACAACATGAAGAGACGGAACACTGGCGGCTTGTCACAATGCCCCCCGATGACATCACAATAGCGCTGCTGCCTAGAAAACAAGCTGCGCAGAAGAAGTTGTTCTTTGGGTGGGAGGGTGGGCTAGTGGAAGGAGGGGGCAATCTCTTTTTTTCCCGGGTGGTAGGGGGATGACAGGAGAAGGGAAGCGGGTGGTGAGAAAGGTACAGAGGGCAGGGTTTGGGGGCTGGGAAGGAAAGGGAAAAGATTAGGGTTTGGGGATGATGAAAGGGCTTTCTACGGGTAAGGATGGCAAAGGGTGGCAGTGACGGAAAGTCAGGCAACCTGTCCTGTCCGTCTTTTTGTATCGTGAATTGGAAAGACTGCAAGGGGGAGGGGAGTTGCTTGCGCCCTAAAGGAGGAGTTATTCAGATTCATTGCAGTGGGCGGCGGCTGCAAAACGCACCATTCTTCTTGTTTTTGCTCTGCAAAGCAGCCTTTTCAAGGGTTGGCTTGGGTGACAAAATGTCTTGTGTAGGCGTGGGTTTGTCTCCCTCTCGCTCTCTCTCCCTAAGATGTGTCCGGCATAGGCCAGGGTGCCACTCGAGGCCCAAACCAATTCTGGTTATCGCTTCTCGGCCTTTTGGCTAAGATCAAGTGTAGTATCTGTTCTTATCAGTTTAATATCTGATACGTCCCCTATCTGGGGACCATATATTAAATGGATTTTTAGAACAGGGAGATGGAAAAAGAGCTTGCTCTGTCCACTCCACGCATTGACCTGGTATTGCAGTACCTCCAGGAACGGTGCACCCCTTCTTAACCCAGTTTCCAAAAGCAGAACTCAATTCACCTGATTCATATTAGCCCGATTTAATGAATTGGAAGAAAGCATACGTCTTCATATGCACCTCAATTTGGCCCATTCACTTTTCACACTTCCTCCTTTTGTTTTTTATCTTTCACACTTTTGACTTTCTTTATTCATCCAAATAGCAAACTCATCACCACTCAACCTGACCAACTCGGCTATGTCCCCGTGCTGCAGTTCTCTGTCTTATCTAGATCATTTGCAATTGAATGGAATAGATCCCTTTTGGACAAAGTGGATTCACCTGCTGCTGCAGTGACCACAGGTGTGATAAGATCTAGAATTGGCATCTGGTGCGATCTCTCCGCTTCCACTCCAAAGAAAGTTACCTGTTTATTCCTATCATGCATTGGTTTTTGGGGTTTTCTTTGAGTAATGATGATCTCTTTAGTAGTCTGTTGGCGCCCTCTCCTGGAGGAATAGTTTGCTTGCTCTTGGACATTCTAAAAGAGAGGTCATGATAGACATTGAGCTTCTGAGCTCAATTGGGGACAGTCATGGGTGATGAATGTTTGCAACCTACTGCGAAGCCTCATACCGCAATATAAGGAACGTCAAATACTAAGAAAGGGCGGCCTATGAAAGAATTACTACTTTCAATAAGTACACTTAAACGGCTAATTGGGAATAGAAAAACTGTAAAAAGCCCTCTGAGAAAGCCCCCCTCTAACCTTTGATAGTAAGCTTTTCTGTAGTCTGCCTGTTGATGTATTTTCCGTTTGAACTGTGCACAACATGAAGAGACGGAACACTGGCGGCTTGTCACAATGCCCCCCGATGACATCACAATAGCGCTGCTGCCTAGAAAACAAGCTGCGCAGAAGAAGTTGTTCTTTGGGTGGGAGGGTGGGCTAGTGGAAGGAGGGGGCAATCTCTTTTTTTCCCGGGTGGTAGGGGGATGACAGGAGAAGGGAAGCGGGTGGTGAGAAAGGTACAGAGGTCAGGGTTTGGGGGCTGGGAAGGAAAGGGAAAAGATTAGGGTTTGGGGATGATGAAAGGGCTTTCTACGGGTAAGGATGGCAAAGGGTGGCAGTGACGGAAAGTCAGGCAACCTGTCCTGTCCGTCTTTTTGTATCGTGAATTGGAAAGACTGCAAGGGGGAGGGGAGTTGCTTGCGCCCTAAAGGAGGAGTTATTCAGATTCATTGCAGTGGGCGGCGGCTGCAAAACGCACCATTCTTCTTGTTTTTGCTCTGCAAAGCAGCCTTTTCAAGGGTTGGCTTGGGTGACAAAATGTCTTGTGTAGGCGTGGGTTTGTCTCCCTCTCGCTCTCTCTCCCTAAGATGTGTCCGGCATAGGCCAGGGTGCCACTCGAGGCCCAAACCAATTCTGGTTATCGCTTCTCGGCCTTTTGGCTAAGATCAAGTGTAGTATCTGTTCTTATCAGTTTAATATCTGATACGTCCCCTATCTGGGGACCATATATTAAATGGATTTTTAGAACAGGGAGATGGAAAAAGAGCTTGCTCTGTCCACTCCACGCATTGACCTGGTATTGCAGTACCTCCAGGAACGGTGCACCCCTTCTTAACCCAGTTTCCAAAAGCAGAACTCAATTCACCTGATTCATATTAGCCCGATTTAATGAATTGGAAGAAAGCATACGTCTTCATATGCACCTCAATTTGGCCCATTCACTTTTCACACTTCCTCCTTTTGTTTTTTATCTTTCACACTTTTGACTTTCTTTATTCATCCAAATAGCAAACTCATCACCACTCAACCTGACCAACTCGGCTATGTCCCCGTGCTGCAGTTCTCTGTCTTATCTAGATCATTTGCAATTGAATGGAATAGATCCCTTTTGGACAAAGTGGATTCACCTGCTGCTGCAGTGACCACAGGTGTGATAAGATCTAGAATTGGCATCTGGTGCGATCTCTCCGCTTCCACTCCAAAGAAAGTTACCTGTTTATTCCTATCATGCATTGGTTTTTGGGGTTTTCTTTGAGTAATGATGATCTCTTTAGTAGTCTGTTGGCGCCCTCTCCTGGAGGAATAGTTTGCTTGCTCTTGGACATTCTAAAAGAGAGGTCATGATAGACATTGAGCTTCTGAGCTCAATTGGGGACAGTCATGGGTGATGAATGTTTGCAACCTACTGCGAAGCCTCATACCGCAATATAAGGAACGTCAAATACTAAGAAAGGGCGGCCTATGAAAGAATTACTACTTTCAATAAGTACACTTAAACGGCTAATTGGGAATAGAAAAACTGTAAAAAGCCCTCTGAGAAAGCCCCCCTCTAACCTTTGATAGTAAGCTTTTCTGTAGTCTGCCTGTTGATGTATTTTCCGTTTGAACTGTGCACAACATGAAGAGACGGAACACTGGCGGCTTGTCACAATGCCCCCCGATGACATCACAATAGCGCTGCTGCCTAGAAAACAAGCTGCGCAGAAGAAGTTGTTCTTTGGGTGGGAGGGTGGGCTAGTGGAAGGAGGGGGCAATCTCTTTTTTTCCCGGGTGGTAGGGGGATGACAGGAGAAGGGAAGCGGGTGGTGAGAAAGGTACAGAGGGCAGGGTTTGGGGGCTGGGAAGGAAAGGGAAAAGATTAGGGTTTGGGGATGATGAAAGGGCTTTCTACGGGTAAGGATGGCAAAGGGTGGCAGTGACGGAAAGTCAGGCAACCTGTCCTGTCCGTCTTTTTGTATCGTGAATTGGAAAGACTGCAAGGGGGAGGGGAGTTGCTTGCGCCCTAAAGGAGGAGTTATTCAGATTCATTGCAGTGGGCGGCGGCTGCAAAACGCACCATTCTTCTTGTTTTTGCTCTGCAAAGCAGCCTTTTCAAGGGTTGGCTTGGGTGACAAAATGTCTTGTGTAGGCGTGGGTTTGTCTCCCTCTCGCTCTCTCTCCCTAAGATGTGTCCGGCATAGGCCAGGGTGCCACTCGAGGCCCAAACCAATTCTGGTTATCGCTTCTCGGCCTTTTGGCTAAGATCAAGTGTAGTATCTGTTCTTATCAGTTTAATATCTGATACGTCCCCTATCTGGGGACCATATATTAAATGGATTTTTAGAACAGGGAGATGGAAAAAGAGCTTGCTCTGTCCACTCCACGCATTGACCTGGTATTGCAGTACCTCCAGGAACGGTGCACCCCTTCTTAACCCAGTTTCCAAAAGCAGAACTCAATTCACCTGATTCATATTAGCCCGATTTAATGAATTGGAAGAAAGCATACGTCTTCATATGCACCTCAATTTGGCCCATTCACTTTTCACACTTCCTCCTTTTGTTTTTTATCTTTCACACTTTTGACTTTCTTTATTCATCCAAATAGCAAACTCATCACCACTCAACCTGACCAACTCGGCTATGTCCCCGTGCTGCAGTTCTCTGTCTTATCTAGATCATTTGCAATTGAATGGAATAGATCCCTTTTGGACAAAGTGGATTCACCTGCTGCTGCAGTGACCACAGGTGTGATAAGATCTAGAATTGGCATCTGGTGCGATCTCTCCGCTTCCACTCCAAAGAAAGTTACCTGTTTATTCCTATCATGCATTGGTTTTTGGGGTTTTCTTTGAGTAATGATGATCTCTTTAGTAGTCTGTTGGCGCCCTCTCCTGGAGGAATAGTTTGCTTGCTCTTGGACATTCTAAAAGAGAGGTCATGATAGACATTGAGCTTCTGAGCTCAATTGGGGACAGTCATGGGTGATGAATGTTTGCAACCTACTGCGAAGCCTCATACCGCAATATAAGGAACGTCAAATACTAAGAAAGGGCGGCCTATGAAAGAATTACTACTTTCAATAAGTACACTTAAACGGCTAATTGGGAATAGAAAAACTGTAAAAAGCCCTCTGAGAAAGCCCCCCTCTAACCTTTGATAGTAAGCTTTTCTGTAGTCTGCCTGTTGATGTATTTTCCGTTTGAACTGTGCACAACATGAAGAGACGGAACACTGGCGGCTTGTCACAATGCCCCCCGATGACATCACAATAGCGCTGCTGCCTAGAAAACAAGCTGCGCAGAAGAAGTTGTTCTTTGGGTGGGAGGGTGGGCTAGTGGAAGGAGGGGGCAATCTCTTTTTTTCCCGGGTGGTAGGGGGATGACAGGAGAAGGGAAGCGGGTGGTGAGAAAGGTACAGAGGGCAGGGTTTGGGGGCTGGGAAGGAAAGGGAAAAGATTAGGGTTTGGGGATGATGAAAGGGCTTTCTACGGGTAAGGATGGCAAAGGGTGGCAGTGACGGAAAGTCAGGCAACCTGTCCTGTCCGTCTTTTTGTATCGTGAATTGGAAAGACTGCAAGGGGGAGGGGAGTTGCTTGCGCCCTAAAGGAGGAGTTATTCAGATTCATTGCAGTGGGCGGCGGCTGCAAAACGCACCATTCTTCTTGTTTTTGCTCTGCAAAGCAGCCTTTTCAAGGGTTGGCTTGGGTGACAAAATGTCTTGTGTAGGCGTGGGTTTGTCTCCCTCTCGCTCTCTCTCCCTAAGATGTGTCCGGCATAGGCCAGGGTGCCACTCGAGGCCCAAACCAATTCTGGTTATCGCTTCTCGGCCTTTTGGCTAAGATCAAGTGTAGTATCTGTTCTTATCAGTTTAATATCTGATACGTCCCCTATCTGGGGACCATATATTAAATGGATTTTTAGAACAGGGAGATGGAAAAAGAGCTTGCTCTGTCCACTCCACGCATTGACCTGGTATTGCAGTACCTCCAGGAACGGTGCACCCCTTCTTAACCCAGTTTCCAAAAGCAGAACTCAATTCACCTGATTCATATTAGCCCGATTTAATGAATTGGAAGAAAGCATACGTCTTCATATGCACCTCAATTTGGCCCATTCACTTTTCACACTTCCTCCTTTTGTTTTTTATCTTTCACACTTTTGACTTTCTTTATTCATCCAAATAGCAAACTCATCACCACTCAACCTGACCAACTCGGCTATGTCCCCGTGCTGCAGTTCTCTGTCTTATCTAGATCATTTGCAATTGAATGGAATAGATCCCTTTTGGACAAAGTGGATTCACCTGCTGCTGCAGTGACCACAGGTGTGATAAGATCTAGAATTGGCATCTGGTGCGATCTCTCCGCTTCCACTCCAAAGAAAGTTACCTGTTTATTCCTATCATGCATTGGTTTTTGGGGTTTTCTTTGAGTAATGATGATCTCTTTAGTAGTCTGTTGGCGCCCTCTCCTGGAGGAATAGTTTGCTTGCTCTTGGACATTCTAAAAGAGAGGTCATGATAGACATTGAGCTTCTGAGCTCAATTGGGGACAGTCATGGGTGATGAATGTTTGCAACCTACTGCGAAGCCTCATACCGCAATATAAGGAACGTCAAATACTAAGAAAGGGCGGCCTATGAAAGAATTACTACTTTCAATAAGTACACTTAAACGGCTAATTGGGAATAGAAAAACTGTAAAAAGCCCTCTGAGAAAGCCCCCCTCTAACCTTTGATAGTAAGCTTTTCTGTAGTCTGCCTGTTGATGTATTTTCCGTTTGAACTGTGCACAACATGAAGAGACGGAACACTGGCGGCTTGTCACAATGCCCCCCGATGACATCACAATAGCGCTGCTGCCTAGAAAACAAGCTGCGCAGAAGAAGTTGTTCTTTGGGTGGGAGGGTGGGCTAGTGGAAGGAGGGGGCAATCTCTTTTTTTCCCGGGTGGTAGGGGGATGACAGGAGAAGGGAAGCGGGTGGTGAGAAAGGTACAGAGGGCAGGGTTTGGGGGCTGGGAAGGAAAGGGAAAAGATTAGGGTTTGGGGATGATGAAAGGGCTTTCTACGGGTAAGGATGGCAAAGGGTGGCAGTGACGGAAAGTCAGGCAACCTGTCCTGTCCGTCTTTTTGTATCGTGAATTGGAAAGACTGCAAGGGGGAGGGGAGTTGCTTGCGCCCTAAAGGAGGAGTTATTCAGATTCATTGCAGTGGGCGGCGGCTGCAAAACGCACCATTCTTCTTGTTTTTGCTCTGCAAAGCAGCCTTTTCAAGGGTTGGCTTGGGTGACAAAATGTCTTGTGTAGGCGTGGGTTTGTCTCCCTCTCGCTCTCTCTCCCTAAGATGTGTCCGGCATAGGCCAGGGTGCCACTCGAGGCCCAAACCAATTCTGGTTATCGCTTCTCGGCCTTTTGGCTAAGATCAAGTGTAGTATCTGTTCTTATCAGTTTAATATCTGATACGTCCCCTATCTGGGGACCATATATTAAATGGATTTTTAGAACAGGGAGATGGAAAAAGAGCTTGCTCTGTCCACTCCACGCATTGACCTGGTATTGCAGTACCTCCAGGAACGGTGCACCCCTTCTTAACCCAGTTTCCAAAAGCAGAACTCAATTCACCTGATTCATATTAGCCCGATTTAATGAATTGGAAGAAAGCATACGTCTTCATATGCACCTCAATTTGGCCCATTCACTTTTCACACTTCCTCCTTTTGTTTTTTATCTTTCACACTTTTGACTTTCTTTATTCATCCAAATAGCAAACTCATCACCACTCAACCTGACCAACTCGGCTATGTCCCCGTGCTGCAGTTCTCTGTCTTATCTAGATCATTTGCAATTGAATGGAATAGATCCCTTTTGGACAAAGTGGATTCACCTGCTGCTGCAGTGACCACAGGTGTGATAAGATCTAGAATTGGCATCTGGTGCGATCTCTCCGCTTCCACTCCAAAGAAAGTTACCTGTTTATTCCTATCATGCATTGGTTTTTGGGGTTTTCTTTGAGTAATGATGATCTCTTTAGTAGTCTGTTGGCGCCCTCTCCTGGAGGAATAGTTTGCTTGCTCTTGGACATTCTAAAAGAGAGGTCATGATAGACATTGAGCTTCTGAGCTCAATTGGGGACAGTCATGGGTGATGAATGTTTGCAACCTACTGCGAAGCCTCATACCGCAATATAAGGAACGTCAAATACTAAGAAAGGGCGGCCTATGAAAGAATTACTACTTTCAATAAGTACACTTAAACGGCTAATTGGGAATAGAAAAACTGTAAAAAGCCCTCTGAGAAAGCCCCCCTCTAACCTTTGATAGTAAGCTTTTCTGTAGTCTGCCTGTTGATGTATTTTCCGTTTGAACTGTGCACAACATGAAGAGACGGAACACTGGCGGCTTGTCACAATGCCCCCCGATGACATCACAATAGCGCTGCTGCCTAGAAAACAAGCTGCGCAGAAGAAGTTGTTCTTTGGGTGGGAGGGTGGGCTAGTGGAAGGAGGGGGCAATCTCTTTTTTTCCCGGGTGGTAGGGGGATGACAGGAGAAGGGAAGCGGGTGGTGAGAAAGGTACAGAGGGCAGGGTTTGGGGGCTGGGAAGGAAAGGGAAAAGATTAGGGTTTGGGGATGATGAAAGGGCTTTCTACGGGTAAGGATGGCAAAGGGTGGCAGTGACGGAAAGTCAGGCAACCTGTCCTGTCCGTCTTTTTGTATCGTGAATTGGAAAGACTGCAAGGGGGAGGGGAGTTGCTTGCGCCCTAAAGGAGGAGTTATTCAGATTCATTGCAGTGGGCGGCGGCTGCAAAACGCACCATTCTTCTTGTTTTTGCTCTGCAAAGCAGCCTTTTCAAGGGTTGGCTTGGGTGACAAAATGTCTTGTGTAGGCGTGGGTTTGTCTCCCTCTCGCTCTCTCTCCCTAAGATGTGTCCGGCATAGGCCAGGGTGCCACTCGAGGCCCAAACCAATTCTGGTTATCGCTTCTCGGCCTTTTGGCTAAGATCAAGTGTAGTATCTGTTCTTATCAGTTTAATATCTGATACGTCCCCTATCTGGGGACCATATATTAAATGGATTTTTAGAACAGGGAGATGGAAAAAGAGCTTGCTCTGTCCACTCCACGCATTGACCTGGTATTGCAGTACCTCCAGGAACGGTGCACCCCTTCTTAACCCAGTTTCCAAAAGCAGAACTCAATTCACCTGATTCATATTAGCCCGATTTAATGAATTGGAAGAAAGCATACGTCTTCATATGCACCTCAATTTGGCCCATTCACTTTTCACACTTCCTCCTTTTGTTTTTTATCTTTCACACTTTTGACTTTCTTTATTCATCCAAATAGCAAACTCATCACCACTCAACCTGACCAACTCGGCTATGTCCCCGTGCTGCAGTTCTCTGTCTTATCTAGATCATTTGCAATTGAATGGAATAGATCCCTTTTGGACAAAGTGGATTCACCTGCTGCTGCAGTGACCACAGGTGTGATAAGATCTAGAATTGGCATCTGGTGCGATCTCTCCGCTTCCACTCCAAAGAAAGTTACCTGTTTATTCCTATCATGCATTGGTTTTTGGGGTTTTCTTTGAGTAATGATGATCTCTTTAGTAGTCTGTTGGCGCCCTCTCCTGGAGGAATAGTTTGCTTGCTCTTGGACATTCTAAAAGAGAGGTCATGATAGACATTGAGCTTCTGAGCTCAATTGGGGACAGTCATGGGTGATGAATGTTTGCAACCTACTGCGAAGCCTCATACCGCAATATAAGGAACGTCAAATACTAAGAAAGGGCGGCCTATGAAAGAATTACTACTTTCAATAAGTACACTTAAACGGCTAATTGGGAATAGAAAAACTGTAAAAAGCCCTCTGAGAAAGCCCCCCTCTAACCTTTGATAGTAAGCTTTTCTGTAGTCTGCCTGTTGATGTATTTTCCGTTTGAACTGTGCACAACATGAAGAGACGGAACACTGGCGGCTTGTCACAATGCCCCCCGATGACATCACAATAGCGCTGCTGCCTAGAAAACAAGCTGCGCAGAAGAAGTTGTTCTTTGGGTGGGAGGGTGGGCTAGTGGAAGGAGGGGGCAATCTCTTTTTTTCCCGGGTGGTAGGGGGATGACAGGAGAAGGGAAGCGGGTGGTGAGAAAGGTACAGAGGGCAGGGTTTGGGGGCTGGGAAGGAAAGGGAAAAGATTAGGGTTTGGGGATGATGAAAGGGCTTTCTACGGGTAAGGATGGCAAAGGGTGGCAGTGACGGAAAGTCAGGCAACCTGTCCTGTCCGTCTTTTTGTATCGTGAATTGGAAAGACTGCAAGGGGGAGGGGAGTTGCTTGCGCCCTAAAGGAGGAGTTATTCAGATTCATTGCAGTGGGCGGCGGCTGCAAAACGCACCATTCTTCTTGTTTTTGCTCTGCAAAGCAGCCTTTTCAAGGGTTGGCTTGGGTGACAAAATGTCTTGTGTAGGCGTGGGTTTGTCTCCCTCTCGCTCTCTCTCCCTAAGATGTGTCCGGCATAGGCCAGGGTGCCACTCGAGGCCCAAACCAATTCTGGTTATCGCTTCTCGGCCTTTTGGCTAAGATCAAGTGTAGTATCTGTTCTTATCAGTTTAATATCTGATACGTCCCCTATCTGGGGACCATATATTAAATGGATTTTTAGAACAGGGAGATGGAAAAAGAGCTTGCTCTGTCCACTCCACGCATTGACCTGGTATTGCAGTACCTCCAGGAACGGTGCACCCCTTCTTAACCCAGTTTCCAAAAGCAGAACTCAATTCACCTGATTCATATTAGCCCGATTTAATGAATTGGAAGAAAGCATACGTCTTCATATGCACCTCAATTT
>NW_027442809.1:0-77161 GCF_048569485.1 Anomaloglossus baeobatrachus
AAGCTTGCATGTGTTATAGTTTTGGAGAAAAATGTGTTCATTTCATGTATGCGCAAAATGCCTTTGAAATGGCTTTAAAATGGATTTGGAGCATGGAGACGATTATCTCAGGATGGCAATATAAACAAACGAAACTTTTAGTAGATTTCTACTTATTTTATTAAATATTATCTCCACCAAACAGGACAAGCTTGCATCTGTTATAGTTTTGGAGAAAAATGTGTTCATTTCATGTATGCGCGAAATGCCTTAAAAATGGCTTTAAAATGGATTTGGAGCATGGAGACGATTATCTCGGGATTGCAAGATAACCAAACAAAACTTTTAGTGGATTTCTACTTATTTTATTAAATATCATCTCCACCAAACAGGACAAGCTTGCATCTGTTATAGTTTTGGAGAAAAATGTGTTCATTTCATGTATGCGCGAAATGCCTTAAAAATGGCTTTAAAATGGATTTGGAGCATGGAGACGATTATCTCGGGATTGCAAGATAACCAAACAAAACTTTTAGTGGATTTCTACTTATTTTATTAAATATCATCTCCACCAAACAGGACAAGCTTGCATCTGTTATAGTTTTGGAGAAAAATGTGTTCATTTCATGTATGCGCGAAATGCCTTAAAAATGGCTTTAAAATGGATTTGGAGCATGGAGACGATTATCTCGGGATTGCAAGATAACCAAACAAAACTTTTAGTGGATTTCTACTTATTTTATTAAATATCATCTCCACCAAACAGGACAAGCTTGCATCTGTTATAGTTTTGGAGAAAAATGTGTTCATTTCATGTATGCGCGAAATGCCTTAAAAATGGCTTTAAAATGGATTTGGAGCATGGAGACGATTATCTCGGGATTGCAAGATAACCAAGCAAAACTTTTAAAGGATTTCTACTTATTTTATTAAATATCATCTCCACCAAACAGGACAAGCTTGCATGTGTTATAGTTTTGGAGAAAAATGTGTTCATTTCATGTATGCGCAAAATGCCTTTGAAATGGCTTTAAAATGGATTTGGAGCATGGAGACGATTATCTCGGGATTGCAAGATAACCAAACAAAACTTTTAGTGGATTTCTACTTATTTTATTAAATATCATCTCCACCAAACAGGACAAGCTTGCATCTGTTATAGTTTTGGAGAAAAATGTGTTCATTTCATGTATGCGCGAAATGCCTTAAAAATGGCTTTAAAATGGATTTGGAGCATGGAGACGATTATCTCGGGATTGCAAGATAACCAAACAAAACTTTTAGTGGATTTCTACTTATTTTATTAAATATCATCTCCACCAAACAGGACAAGCTTGCATCTGTTATAGTTTTGGAGAAAAATGTGTTCATTTCATGTATGCGCGAAATGCCTTAAAAATGGCTTTAAAATGGATTTGGAGCATGGAGACGATTATCTCGGGATTGCAAGATAACCAAACAAAACTTTTAGTGGATTTCTACTTATTTTATTAAATATCATCTCCACCAAACAGGACAAGCTTGCATCTGTTATAGTTTTGGAGAAAAATGTGTTCATTTCATGTATGCGCGAAATGCCTTAAAAATGGCTTTAAAATGGATTTGGAGCATGGAGACGATTATCTCGGGATTGCAAGATAACCAAACAAAACTTTTAGTGGATTTCTACTTATTTTATTAAATATCATCTCCACCAAACAGGACAAGCTTGCATCTGTTATAGTTTTGGAGAAAAATGTGTTCATTTCATGTATGCGCGAAATGCCTTAAAAATGGCTTTAAAATGGATTTGGAGCATGGAGACGATTATCTCGGGATTGCAAGATAACCAAACAAAACTTTTAGTGGATTTCTACTTATTTTATTAAATATCATCTCCACCAAACAGGACAAGCTTGCATGTGTTATAGTTTTGGAGAAAAATGTGTTCATTTCATGTATGCGCAAAATGCCTTTGAAATGGCTTTAAAATGGATTTGGAGCATGGAGACGATTATCTCGGGATTGCAAGATAACCAAACAAAACTTTTAGTGGATTTCTACTTATTTTATTAAATATCATCTCCACCAAACAGGACAAGCTTGCATCTGTTATAGTTTTGGAGAAAAATGTGTTCATTTCATGTATGCGCGAAATGCCTTAAAAATGACTTTAAAATGGATTTGGAGCATGGAGACGATTATCTCGGGATTGCAAGATAACCAAACAAAACTTTTAGTGGATTTCTACTTATTTTATTAAATATCATCTCCACCAAACAGGACAAGCTTGCATCTGTTATAGTTTTGGAGAAAAATGTGTTCATTTCATGTATGCGCGAAATGCCTTAAAAATGGCTTTAAAATGGATTTGGAGCATGGAGACGATTATCTCGGGATTGCAAGATAACCAAACAAAACTTTTAGTGGATTTCTACTTATTTTATTAAATATCATCTCCACCAAACAGGACAAGCTTGCATCTGTTATAGTTTTGGAGAAAAATGTGTTCATTTCATGTATGCGCGAAATGCCTTAAAAATGGCTTTAAAATGGATTTGGAGCATGGAGACGATTATCTCGGGATTGCAAGATAACCAAACAAAACTTTTAGTGGATTTCTTCTTATTTTATTAAATATCATCTCCACCAAACAGGACAAGCTTGCATGTGTTATAGTTTTGGAGAAAAATGTGTTCATTTCATGTATGCGCAAAATGCCTTTGAAATGGCTTTAAAATGGATTTGGAGCATGGAGACGATTATCTCAGGATGGCAATATAAACAAACGAAACTTTTAGTAGATTTCTACTTATTTTATTAAATATTATCTCCACCAAACAGGACAAGCTTGCATCTGTTATAGTTTTGGAGAAAAATGTGTTCATTTCATGTATGCGCGAAATGCCTTAAAAATGGCTTTAAAATGGATTTGGAGCATGGAGACGATTATCTCGGGATTGCAAGATAACCAAACAAAACTTTTAGTGGATTTCTACTTATTTTATTAAATATCATCTCCACTAAACAGGACAAGCTTGCATCTGTTATAGTTTTGGAGAAAAATGTGTTCATTTCATGTATGCGCGAAATGCCTTAAAAATGGCTTTAAAATGGATTTGGAGCATGGAGACGATTATCTCGGGATTGCAAGATAACCAAACAAAACTTTTAGTGGATTTCTACTTATTTTATTAAATATCATCTCCACCAAACAGGACAAGCTTGCATCTGTTATAGTTTTGGAGAAAAATGTGTTCATTTCATGTATGCGCGAAATGCCTTAAAAATGGCTTTAAAATGGATTTGGAGCATGGAGACGATTATCTCGGGATTGCAAGATAACCAAACAAAACTTTTAGTGGATTTCTACTTATTTTATTAAATATCATCTCCACCAAACAGGACAAGCTTGCATGTGTTATAGTTTTGGAGAAAAATGTGTTCATTTCATGTATGCGCAAAATGCCTTTGAAATGGCTTTAAAATGGATTTGGAGCATGGAGACGATTATCTCAGGATGGCAATATAAACAAACGAAACTTTTAGTAGATTTCTACTTATTTTATTAAATATCATCTCCACCAAACAGGACAAGCTTGCATCTGTTATAGTTTTGGAGAAAAATGTGTTCATTTCATGTATGCGCGAAATGCCTTAAAAATGGCTTTAAAATGGATTTGGAGCATGGAGACGATTATCTCGGGATTGCAAGATAACCAAACAAAACTTTTAGTGGATTTCTACATATTTTATTAAATATCATCTCCACCAAACAGGACAAGCTTGCATCTGTTATAGTTTTGGAGAAAAATGTGTTCATTTCATGTATGCGCGAAATGCCTTAAAAATGGCTTTAAAATGGATTTGGAGCATGGAGACGATTATCTCGGGATTGCAATATAACCAAACAAAACTTTTAGTGGATTTCTACTTATTTTATTAAATATCATCTCCACCAAACAGGACAAGCTTGCATCTGTTATAGTTTTGGAGAAAAATGTGTTCATTTCATGTATGCGCGAAATGCCTTAAAAATGGCTTTAAAATGGATTTGGAGCATGGAGACGATTATCTCGGGATTGCAAGATAACCAAACAAAACTTTTAGTGGATTTCTACTTATTTTATTAAATATCATCTCCACCAAACAGGACAAGCTTGCATCTGTTATAGTTTTGGAGAAAAATGTGTTCATTTCATGTATGCGCGAAATGCCTTAAAAATGGCTTTAAAATGGATTTGGAGCATGGAGACGATTATCTCGGGATTGCAAGATAACCAAACAAAACTTTTAGTGGATTTCTACTTATTTTATTAAATATCATCTCCACCAAACAGGACAAGCTTGCATCTGTTATAGTTTTGGAGAAAAATGTGTTCATTTCATGTATGCGCGAAATGCCTTAAAAATGGCTTTAAAATGGATTTGGAGCATGGAGACGATTATCTCGGGATTGCAAGATAGCCAAACAAAACTTTTAAAGGATTTCTACTTATTTTATTAAATATCATCTCCACCAAACAGGACAAGCTTGCATGTGTTATAGTTTTGGAGAAAAATGTGTTCATTTCATGTATGCGCAAAATGCCTTTGAAATGGCTTTAAAATGGATTTGGAGCATGGAGACGATTATCTCGGGATTGCAAGATAACCAAACAAAACTTTTAGTGGATTTCTACTTATTTTATTAAATATCATCTCCACCAAACAGGACAAGCTTGCATCTGTTATAGTTTTGGAGAAAAATGTGTTCATTTCATGTATGCGCGAAATGCCTTAAAAATGGCTTTAAAATGGATTTGGAGCATGGAGACGATTATCTCGGGATTGCAAGATAACCAAACAAAACTTTTAGTGGATTTCTACTTATTTTATTAAATATCATCTCCACCAAACAGGACAAGCTTGCATCTGTTATAGTTTTGGAGAAAAATGTGTTCATTTCATGTATGCGCGAAATGCCTTAAAAATGGCTTTAAAATGGATTTGGAGCATGGAGACGATTATCTCGGGATTGCAAGATAACCAAACAAAACTTTTAGTGGATTTCTACTTATTTTATTAAATATCATCTCCACCAAACAGGACAAGCTTGCATCTGTTATAGTTTTGGAGAAAAATGTGTTCATTTCATGTATGCGCGAAATGCCTTAAAAATGGCTTTAAAATGGATTTGGAGCATGGAGACGATTATCTCGGGATTGCAAGATAACCAAACAAAACTTTTAGTGGATTTCTACTTATTTTATTAAATATCATCTCCACCAAACAGGACAAGCTTGCATCTGTTATAGTTTTGGAGAAAAATGTGTTCATTTCATGTATGC
The DNA here is from genome assembly GCF_048569485.1 of Anomaloglossus baeobatrachus. Lineage (NCBI taxonomy): Eukaryota > Metazoa > Chordata > Amphibia > Anura > Aromobatidae > Anomaloglossus > Anomaloglossus baeobatrachus. The sequence continues at coordinate 5,289 of NW_027442809.1, forward strand.
GCGAAATGCCTTAAAAATGGCTTTAAAATGGATTTGGAGCATGGAGACGATTATCTCGGGATTGCAAGATAACCAAACAAAACTTTTAGTGGATTTCTTCTTATTTTATTAAATATCATCTCCACCAAACAGGACAAGCTTGCATGTGTTATAGTTTTGGAGAAAAATGTGTTCATTTCATGTATGCGCAAAATGCCTTTGAAATGGCTTTAAAATGGATTTGGAGCATGGAGACGATTATCTCAGGATGGCAATATAAACAAACGAAACTTTTAGTAGATTTCTACTTATTTTATTAAATATTATCTCCACCAAACAGGACAAGCTTGCATCTGTTATAGTTTTGGAGAAAAATGTGTTCATTTCATGTATGCGCGAAATGCCTTAAAAATGGCTTTAAAATGGATTTGGAGCATGGAGACGATTATCTCGGGATTGCAAGATAACCAAACAAAACTTTTAGTGGATTTCTACTTATTTTATTAAATATCATCTCCACTAAACAGGACAAGCTTGCATCTGTTATAGTTTTGGAGAAAAATGTGTTCATTTCATGTATGCGCGAAATGCCTTAAAAATGGCTTTAAAATGGATTTGGAGCATGGAGACGATTATCTCGGGATTGCAAGATAACCAAACAAAACTTTTAGTGGATTTCTACTTATTTTATTAAATATCATCTCCACCAAACAGGACAAGCTTGCATCTGTTATAGTTTTGGAGAAAAATGTGTTCATTTCATGTATGCGCGAAATGCCTTAAAAATGGCTTTAAAATGGATTTGGAGCATGGAGACGATTATCTCGGGATTGCAAGATAACCAAACAAAACTTTTAGTGGATTTCTACTTATTTTATTAAATATCATCTCCACCAAACAGGACAAGCTTGCATGTGTTATAGTTTTGGAGAAAAATGTGTTCATTTCATGTATGCGCAAAATGCCTTTGAAATGGCTTTAAAATGGATTTGGAGCATGGAGACGATTATCTCAGGATGGCAATATAAACAAACGAAACTTTTAGTAGATTTCTACTTATTTTATTAAATATCATCTCCACCAAACAGGACAAGCTTGCATCTGTTATAGTTTTGGAGAAAAATGTGTTCATTTCATGTATGCGCGAAATGCCTTAAAAATGGCTTTAAAATGGATTTGGAGCATGGAGACGATTATCTCGGGATTGCAAGATAACCAAACAAAACTTTTAGTGGATTTCTACTTATTTTATTAAATATCATCTCCACCAAACAGGACAAGCTTGCATCTGTTATAGTTTTGGAGAAAAATGTGTTCATTTCATGTATGCGCGAAATGCCTTAAAAATGGCTTTAAAATGGATTTGGAGCATGGAGACGATTATCTCGGGATTGCAATATAACCAAACAAAACTTTTAGTGGATTTCTACTTATTTTATTAAATATCATCTCCACCAAACAGGACAAGCTTGCATCTGTTATAGTTTTGGAGAAAAATGTGTTCATTTCATGTATGCGCGAAATGCCTTAAAAATGGCTTTAAAATGGATTTGGTGCATGGAGACGATTATCTCGGGATTGCAAGATAACCAAACAAAACTTTTAGTGGATTTCTACTTATTTTATTAAATATCATCTCCACCAAACAGGACAAGCTTGCATCTGTTATAGTTTTGGAGAAAAATGTGTTCATTTCATGTATGCGCGAAATGCCTTAAAAATGGCTTTAAAATGGATTTGGAGCATGGAGACGATTATCTCGGGATTGCAAGATAACCAAACAAAACTTTTAGTGGATTTCTACTTATTTTATTAAATATCATCTCCACCAAACAGGACAAGCTTGCATCTGTTATAGTTTTGGAGAAAAATGTGTTCATTTCATGTATGCGCGAAATGCCTTAAAAATGGCTTTAAAATGGATTTGGAGCATGGAGACGATTATCTCGGGATTGCAAGATAACCAAACAAAACTTTTAAAGGATTTCTACTTATTTTATTAAATATCATCTCCACCAAACAGGACAAGCTTGCATGTGTTATAGTTTTGGAGAAAAATGTGTTCATTTCATGTATGCGCAAAATGCCTTTGAAATGGCTTTAAAATGGATTTGGAGCATGGAGACGATTATCTCGGGATTGCAAGATAACCAAACAAAACTTTTAGTGGATTTCTACTTATTTTATTAAATATCATCTCCACCAAACAGGACAAGCTTGCATCTGTTATAGTTTTGGAGAAAAATGTGTTCATTTCATGTATGCGCGAAATGCCTTAAAAATGGCTTTAAAATGGATTTGGAGCATGGAGACGATTATCTCGGGATTGCAAGATAACCAAACAAAACTTTTAGTGGATTTCTACTTATTTTATTAAATATCATCTCCACCAAACAGGACAAGCTTGCATCTGTTATAGTTTTGGAGAAAAATGTGTTCATTTCATGTATGCGCGAAATGCCTTAAAAATGGCTTTAAAATGGATTTGGAGCATGGAGACGATTATCTCGGGATTGCAAGATAACCAAACAAAACTTTTAGTGGATTTCTACTTATTTTATTAAATATCATCTCCACCAAACAGGACAAGCTTGCATCTGTTATAGTTTTGGAGAAAAATGTGTTCATTTCATGTATGCGCGAAATGCCTTAAAAATGGCTTTAAAATGGATTTGGAGCATGGAGACGATTATCTCGGGATTGCAAGATAACCAAACAAAACTTTTAGTGGATTTCTACTTATTTTATTAAATATCATCTCCACCAAACAGGACAAGCTTGCATCTGTTATAGTTTTGGAGAAAAATGTGTTCATTTCATGTATGCGCGAAATGCCTTAAAAATGGCTTTAAAATGGATTTGGAGCATGGAGACGATTATCTCGGGATTGCAAGATAACCAAACAAAACTTTTAGTGGATTTCTACTTATTTTATTAAATATCATCTCCACCAAACAGGACAAGCTTGCATGTGTTATAGTTTTGGAGAAAAATGTGTTCATTTCATGTATGCGCAAAATGCCTTTGAAATGGCTTTAAAATGGATTTGGAGCATGGAGACGATTATCTCGGGATTGCAAGATAACCAAACAAAACTTTTAGTGGATTTCTACTTATTTTATTAAATATCATCTCCACCAAACAGGACAAGCTTGCATCTGTTATAGTTTTGGAGAAAAATGTGTTCATTTCATGTATGCGCGAAATGCCTTAAAAATGGCTTTAAAATGGATTTGGAGCATGGAGACGATTATCTCGGGATTGCAAGATAACCAAACAAAACTTTTAGTGGATTTCTACTTATTTTATTAAATATCATCTCCACTAAACAGGACAAGCTTGCATCTGTTATAGTTTTGGAGAAAAATGTGTTCATTTCATGTATGCGCGAAATGCCTTAAAAATGGCTTTAAAATGGATTTGGAGCATGGAGACGATTATCTCGGGATTGCAAGATAACCAAACAAAACTTTTAGTGGATTTCTACTTATTTTATTAAATATCATCTCCACCAAACAGGACAAGCTTGCATCTGTTATAGTTTTGGAGAAAAATGTGTTCATTTCATGTATGCGCGAAATGCCTTAAAAATGGCTTTAAAATGGATTTGGAGCATGGAGACGATTATCTCGGGATTGCAAGATAACCAAACAAAACTTTTAGTGGATTTCTACTTATTTTATTAAATATCATCTCCACCAAACAGGACAAGCTTGCATGTGTTATAGTTTTGGAGAAAAATGTGTTCATTTCATGTATGCGCAAAATGCCTTTGAAATGGCTTTAAAATGGATTTGGAGCATGGAGACGATTATCTCAGGATGGCAATATAAACAAACGAAACTTTTAGTAGATTTCTACTTATTTTATTAAATATCATCTCCACCAAACAGGACAAGCTTGCATCTGTTATAGTTTTGGAGAAAAATGTGTTCATTTCATGTATGCGCGAAATGCCTTAAAAATGGCTTTAAAATGGATTTGGAGCATGGAGACGATTATCTCGGGATTGCAAGATAACCAAACAAAACTTTTAGTGGATTTCTACTTATTTTATTAAATATCATCTCCACCAAACAGGACAAGCTTGCATCTGTTATAGTTTTGGAGAAAAATGTGTTCATTTCATGTATGCGCGAAATGCCTTAAAAATGGCTTTAAAATGGATTTGGAGCATGGAGACGATTATCTCGGGATTGCAATATAACCAAACAAAACTTTTAGTGGATTTCTACTTATTTTATTAAATATCATCTCCACCAAACAGGACAAGCTTGCATCTGTTATAGTTTTGGAGAAAAATGTGTTCATTTCATGTATGCGCGAAATGCCTTAAAAATGGCTTTAAAATGGATTTGGAGCATGGAGACGATTATCTCGGGATTGCAAGATAACCAAACAAAACTTTTAGTGGATTTCTACTTATTTTATTAAATATCATCTCCACCAAACAGGACAAGCTTGCATCTGTTATAGTTTTGGAGAAAAATGTGTTCATTTCATGTATGCGCGAAATGCCTTAAAAATGGCTTTAAAATGGATTTGGAGCATGGAGACGATTATCTCGGGATTGCAAGATAACCAAACAAAACTTTTAGTGGATTTCTACTTATTTTATTAAATATCATCTCCACCAAACAGGACAAGCTTGCATCTGTTATAGTTTTGGAGAAAAATGTGTTCATTTCATGTATGCGCGAAATGCCTTAAAAATGGCTTTAAAATGGATTTGGAGCATGGAGACGATTATCTCGGGATTGCAATATAACCAAACAAAACTTTTAGTGGATTTCTACTTATTTTTTTAAATATCATCTCCACCAAACAGGACAAGCTTGCATCTGTTATAGTTTTGGAGAAAAATGTGTTCATTTCATGTATGCGCGAAATGCCTTAAAAATGGCTTTAAAATGGATTTGGAGCATGGAGACGATTATCTCGGGATTGCAAGATAACCAAACAAAACTTTTAGTGGATTTCTACTTATTTTATTAAATATCATCTCCACCAAACAGGACAAGCTTGCATCTGTTATAGTTTTGGAGAAAAATGTGTTCATTTCATGTATGCGCGAAATGCCTTAAAAATGGCTTTAAAATGGATTTGGAGCATGGAGACGATTATCTCGGGATTGCAAGATAACCAAACAAAACTTTTAGTGGATTTCTACTTATTTTATTAAATATCATCTCCACCAAACAGGACAAGCTTGCATCTGTTATAGTTTTGGAGAAAAATGTGTTCATTTCATGTATGCGCGAAATGCCTTAAAAATGGCTTTAAAATGGATTTGGAGCATGGAGACGATTATCTCGGGATTGCAAGATAACCAAACAAAACTTTTAAAGGATTTCTACTTATTTTATTAAATATCATCTCCACCAAACAGGACAAGCTTGCATGTGTTATAGTTTTGGAGAAAAATGTGTTCATTTCATGTATGCGCAAAATGCCTTTGAAATGGCTTTAAAATGGATTTGGAGCATGGAGACGATTATCTCGGGATTGCAAGATAACCAAACAAAACTTTTAGTGGATTTCTACTTATTTTATTAAATATCATCTCCACCAAACAGGACAAGCTTGCATCTGTTATAGTTTTGGAGAAAAATGTGTTCATTTCATGTATGCGCGAAATGCCTTAAAAATGACTTTAAAATGGATTTGGAGCATGGAGACGATTATCTCGGGATTGCAAGATAACCAAACAAAACTTTTAGTGGATTTCTACTTATTTTATTAAATATCATCTCCACCAAACAGGACAAGCTTGCATCTGTTATAGTTTTGGAGAAAAATGTGTTCATTTCATGTATGCGCGAAATGCCTTAAAAATGGCTTTAAAATGGATTTGGAGCATGGAGACGATTATCTCGGGATTGCAAGATAACCAAACAAAACTTTTAGTGGATTTCTACTTATTTTATTAAATATCATCTCCACCAAACAGGACAAGCTTGCATCTGTTATAGTTTTGGAGAAAAATGTGTTCATTTCATGTATGCGCGAAATGCCTTAAAAATGGCTTTAAAATGGATTTGGAGCATGGAGACGATTATCTCGGGATTGCAAGATAACCAAACAAAACTTTTAGTGGATTTCTTCTTATTTTATTAAATATCATCTCCACCAAACAGGACAAGCTTGCATGTGTTATAGTTTTGGAGAAAAATGTTTTCATTTCATGTATGCGCAAAATGCCTTTGAAATGGCTTTAAAATGGATTTGGAGCATGGAGACGATTATCAGGATGGCAATATAAACAAACGAAACTTTTAGTAGATTTCTACTTATTTTATTAAATATTATCTCCACCAAACAGGACAAGCTTGCATCTGTTATAGTTTTGGAGAAAAATGTGTTCATTTCATGTATGCGCGAAATGCCTTAAAAATGGCTTTAAAATGGATTTGGAGCATGGAGACGATTATCTCGGGATTGCAAGATAACCAAACAAAACTTTTAGTGGATTTCTACTTATTTTATTAAATATCATCTCCACTAAACAGGACAAGCTTGCATCTGTTATAGTTTTGGAGAAAAATGTGTTCATTTCATGTATGCGCGAAATGCCTTAAAAATGGCTTTAAAATGGATTTGGAGCATGGAGACGATTATCTCGGGATTGCAAGATAACCAAACAAAACTTTTAGTGGATTTCTACTTATTTTATTAAATATCATCTCCACCAAACAGGACAAGCTTGCATCTGTTATAGTTTTAGAGAAAAATGTGTTCATTTCATGTATTCGCGAAATGCCTTAAAAATGGCTTTAAAATGGATTTGGAGCATGGAGACGATTATCTCGGGATTGCAATATAACCAAACAAAACTTTTAGTGGATTTCTACTTATTTTATTAAATATCATCTCCACCAAACAGGACAAGCTTGCATCTGTTATAGTTTTGGAGAAAAATGTGTTCATTTCATGTATGCGCGAAATGCCTTAAAAATGGCTTTAAAATGGATTTGGAGCATGGAGACGATTATCTCGGGATTGCAAGATAACCAAACAAAACTTTTAGTGGATTTCTACTTATTTTATTAAATATCATCTCCACCAAACAGGACAAGCTTGCATGTGTTATAGTTTTGGAGAAAAATGTGTTCATTTCATGTATGCGCAAAATGCCTTTGAAATGGCTTTAAAATGGATTTGGAGCATGGAGACGATTATCTCGGGATTGCAAGATAACCAAACAAAACTTTTAGTGGATTTCTACTTATTTTATTAAATATCATCTCCACCAAACAGGACAAGCTTGCATCTGTTATAGTTTTGGAGAAAAATGTGTTCATTTCATGTATGCGCGAAATGCCTTAAAAATGACTTTAAAATGGATTTGGAGCATGGAGACGATTATCTCGGGATTGCAAGATAACCAAACAAAACTTTTAGTGGATTTCTACTTATTTTATTAAATATCATCTCCACCAAACAGGACAAGCTTGCATCTGTTATAGTTTTGGAGAAAAATGTGTTCATTTCATGTATGCGCGAAATGCCTTAAAAATGGCTTTAAAATGGATTTGGAGCATGGAGACGATTATCTCGGGATTGCAAGATAACCAAACAAAACTTTTAGTGGATTTCTACTTATTTTATTAAATATCATCTCCACCAAACAGGACAAGCTTGCATCTGTTATAGTTTTGGAGAAAAATGTGTTCATTTCATGTATGCGCGAAATGCCTTAAAATGGCTTTAAAATGGATTTGGAGCATGGAGACGATTATCTCGGGATTGCAAGATAACCAAACAAAACTTTTAGTGGATTTCTACTTATTTTATTAAATATCATCTCCACCAAACAGGACAAGCTTGCATGTGTTATAGTTTTGGAGAAAAATGTGTTCATTTCATGTATGCGCAAAATGCCTTTGAAATGGCTTTAAAATGGATTTGGAGCATGGAGACGATTATCTCGGGATTGCAAGATAACCAAACAAAACTTTTAGTGGATTTCTACTTATTTTATTAAATATCATCTCCACCAAACAGGACAAGCTTGCATCTGTTATAGTTTTGGAGAAAAATGTGTTCATTTCATGTATGCGCGAAATGCCTTAAAAATGGCTTTAAAATGGATTTGGAGCATGGAGACGATTATCTCGGGATTGCAAGATAACCAAACAAAACTTTTAGTGGATTTCTACTTATTTTATTAAATATCATCTCCACCAAACAGGACAAGCTTGCATCTGTTATAGTTTTGGAGAAAAATGTGTTCATTTCATGTATGCGCGAAATGCCTTAAAAATGGCTTTAAAATGGATTTGGAGCATGGAGACGATTATCTCGGGATTGCAAGATAACCAAACAAAACTTTTAGTGGATTTCTACTTATTTTATTAAATATCATCTCCACCAAACAGGACAAGCTTGCATCTGTTATAGTTTTGGAGAAAAATGTGTTCATTTCATGTATGCGCGAAATGCCTTAAAAATGGCTTTAAAATGGATTTGGAGCATGGAGACGATTATCTCGGGATTGCAAGATAACCAAACAAAACTTTTAGTGGATTTCTACTTATTTTATTAAATATCATCTCCACCAAACAGGACAAGCTTGCATGTGTTATAGTTTTGGAGAAAAATGTGTTCATTTCATGTATGCGCAAAATGCCTTTGAAATGGCTTTAAAATGGATTTGGAGCATGGAGACGATTATCTCAGGATGGCAATATAAACAAACGAAACTTTTAGTAGATTTCTACTTATTTTATTAAATATTATCTCCACCAAACAGGACAAGCTTGCATCTGTTATAGTTTTGGAGAAAAATGTGTTCATTTCATGTATGCGCGAAATGCCTTAAAAATGGCTTTAAAATGGATTTGGAGCATGGAGACGATTATCTCGGGATTGCAAGATAACCAAACAAAACTTTTAGTGGATTTCTACTTATTTTATTAAATATCATCTCCACCAAACAGGACAAGCTTGCATCTGTTATAGTTTTGGAGAAAAATGTGTTCATTTCATGTATGCGCGAAATGCCTTAAAAATGGCTTTAAAATGGATTTGGAGCATGGAGACGATTATCTCGGGATTGCAAGATAACCAAACAAAACTTTTAGTGGATTTCTACTTATTTTATTAAATATCATCTCCACCAAACAGGACAAGCTTGCATGTGTTATAGTTTTGGAGAAAAATGTGTTCATTTCATGTATGCGCAAAATGCCTTTGAAATGGCTTTAAAATGGATTTGGAGCATGGAGACGATTATCTCAGGATGGCAATATAAACAAACGAAACTTTTAGTAGATTTCTACTTATTTTATTAAATATTATCTCCACCAAACAGGACAAGCTTGCATCTGTTATAGTTTTGGAGAAAAATGTGTTCATTTCATGTATGCGCGAAATGCCTTAAAAATGGCTTTAAAATGGATTTGGAGCATGGAGACGATTATCTCGGGATTGCAAGATAACCAAACAAAACTTTTAGTGGATTTCTACTTATTTTATTAAATATCATCTCCACCAAACAGGACAAGCTTGCATCTGTTATAGTTTTGGAGAAAAATGTGTTCATTTCATGTATGCGCGAAATGCCTTAAAAATGGCTTTAAAATGGATTTGGAGCATGGAGACGATTATCTCGGGATTGCAAGATAACCAAACAAAACTTTTAGTGGATTTCTACTTATTTTATTAAATATCATCTCCACCAAACAGGACAAGCTTGCATCTGTTATAGTTTTGGAGAAAAATGTGTTCATTTCATGTATGCGCGAAATGCCTTAAAAATGGCTTTAAAATGGATTTGGAGCATGGAGACGATTATCTCGGGATTGCAAGATAACCAAACAAAACTTTTAGTGGATTTCTACTTATTTTATTAAATATCATCTCCACCAAACAGGACAAGCTTGCATCTGTTATAGTTTTGGAGAAAAATGTGTTCATTTCATGTATGCGCGAAATGCCTTAAAAATGGCTTTAAAATGGATTTGGAGCATGGAGACGATTATCTCGGGATTGCAAGATAACCAAACAAAACTTTTAGTGGATTTCTACTTATTTTATTAAATATCATCTCCACCAAACAGGACAAGCTTGCATCTGTTATAGTTTTAGAGAAAAATGTGTTCATTTCATGTATTCGCGAAATGCCTTAAAAATGGCTTTAAAATGGATTTGGAGCATGGAGACGATTATCTCGGGATTGCAATATAACCAAACAAAACTTTTAGTGGATTTCTACTTATTTTATTAAATATCATCTCCACCAAACAGGACAAGCTTGCATCTGTTATAGTTTTGGAGAAAAATGTGTTCATTTCATGTATGCGCGAAATGCCTTAAAAATGGCTTTAAAATGGATTTGGAGCATGGAGACGATTATCTCGGGATTGCAAGATAACCAAACAAAACTTTTAGTGGATTTCTACTTATTTTATTAAATATAATCTCCACCAAACAGGACAAGCTTGCATGTGTTATAGTTTTGGAGAAAAATGTGTTCATTTCATGTATGCGCAAAATGCCTTTGAAATGGCTTTAAAATGGATTTGGAGCATGGAGACGATTATCTCGGGATTGCAAGATAACCAAACAAAACTTTTAGTGGATTTCTACTTATTTTATTAAATATCATCTCCACCAAACAGGACAAGCTTGCATCTGTTATAGTTTTGGAGAAAAATGTGTTCATTTCATGTATGCGCGAAATGCCTTAAAAATGACTTTAAAATGGATTTGGAGCATGGAGACGATTATCTCGGGATTGCAAGATAACCAAACAAAACTTTTAGTGGATTTCTACTTATTTTATTAAATATCATCTCCACCAAACAGGACAAGCTTGCATCTGTTATAGTTTTGGAGAAAAATGTGTTCATTTCATGTATGCGCGAAATGCCTTAAAAATGGCTTTAAAATGGATTTGGAGCATGGAGACGATTATCTCGGGATTGCAAGATAACCAAACAAAACTTTTAGTGGATTTCTACTTATTTTATTAAATATCATCTCCACCAAACAGGACAAGCTTGCATCTGTTATAGTTTTGGAGAAAAATGTGTTCATTTCATGTATGCGCGAAATGCCTTAAAATGGCTTTAAAATGGATTTGGAGCATGGAGACGATTATCTCGGGATTGCAAGATAACCAAACAAAACTTTTAGTGGATTTCTACTTATTTTATTAAATATCATCTCCACCAAACAGGACAAGCTTGCATGTGTTATAGTTTTGGTGAAAAATGTGTTCATTTCATGTATGCGCAAAATGCCTTTGAAATGGCTTTAAAATGGATTTGGAGCATGGAGACGATTATCTCGGGATTGCAAGATAACCAAACAAAACTTTTAGTGGATTTCTACTTATTTTATTAAATATCATCTCCACCAAACAGGACAAGCTTGCATCTGTTATAGTTTTGGAGAAAAATGTGTTCATTTCATGTATGCGCGAAATGCCTTAAAAATGGCTTTAAAATGGATTTGGAGCATGGAGACGATTATCTCGGGATTGCAAGATAACCAAACAAAACTTTTAGTGGATTTCTACTTATTTTATTAAATATCATCTCCACCAAACAGGACAAGCTTGCATCTGTTATAGTTTTGGAGAAAAATGTGTTCATTTCATGTATGCGCGAAATGCCTTAAAAATGGCTTTAAAATGGATTTGGAGCATGGAGACGATTATCTCGGGATTGCAAGATAACCAAACAAAACTTTTAGTGGATTTCTACTTATTTTATTAAATATCATCTCCACCAAACAGGACAAGCTTGCATCTGTTATAGTTTTGGAGAAAAATGTGTTCATTTCATGTATGCGCGAAATGCCTTAAAAATGGCTTTAAAATGGATTTGGAGCATGGAGACGATTATCTCGGGATTGCAAGATAACCAAACAAAACTTTTAGTGGATTTCTACTTATTTTATTAAATATCATCTCCACCAAACAGGACAAGCTTGCATGTGTTATAGTTTTGGAGAAAAATGTGTTCATTTCATGTATGCGCAAAATGCCTTTGAAATGGCTTTAAAATGGATTTGGAGCATGGAGACGATTATCTCAGGATGGCAATATAAACAAACGAAACTTTTAGTAGATTTCTACTTATTTTATTAAATATTATCTCCACCAAACAGGACAAGCTTGCATCTGTTATAGTTTTGGAGAAAAATGTGTTCATTTCATGTATGCGCGAAATGCCTTAAAAATGGCTTTAAAATGGATTTGGAGCATGGAGACGATTATCTCGGGATTGCAAGATAACCAAACAAAACTTTTAGTGGATTTCTACTTATTTTATTAAATATCATCTCCACCAAACAGGACAAGCTTGCATCTGTTATAGTTTTGGAGAAAAATGTGTTCATTTCATGTATGCGCGAAATGCCTTAAAAATGGCTTTAAAATGGATTTGGAGCATGGAGACGATTATCTCGGGATTGCAATATAACCAAACAAAACTTTTAGTGGATTTCTACTTATTTTATTAAATATCATCTCCACCAAACAGGACAAGCTTGCATCTGTTATAGTTTTGGAGAAAAATGTGTTCATTTCATGTATGCGCGAAATGCCTTAAAAATGGCTTTAAAATGGATTTGGTGCATGGAGACGATTATCTCGGGATTGCAAGATAACCAAACAAAACTTTTAGTGGATTTCTACTTATTTTATTAAATATCATCTCCACCAAACAGGACAAGCTTGCATCTGTTATAGTTTTGGAGAAAAATGTGTTCATTTCATGTATGCGCGAAATGCCTTAAAAATGGCTTTAAAATGGATTTGGAGCATGGAGACGATTATCTCGGGATTGCAAGATAACCAAACAAAACTTTTAGTGGATTTCTACTTATTTTATTAAATATCATCTCCACCAAACAGGACAAGCTTGCATCTGTTATAGTTTTGGAGAAAAATGTGTTCATTTCATGTATGCGCGAAATGCCTTAAAAATGGCTTTAAAATGGATTTGGAGCATGGAGACGATTATCTCGGGATTGCAAGATAACCAAACAAAACTTTTAAAGGATTTCTACTTATTTTATTAAATATCATCTCCACCAAACAGGACAAGCTTGCATGTGTTATAGTTTTGGAGAAAAATGTGTTCATTTCATGTATGCGCAAAATGCCTTTGAAATGGCTTTAAAATGGATTTGGAGCATGGAGACGATTATCTCGGGATTGCAAGATAACCAAACAAAACTTTTAGTGGATTTCTACTTATTTTATTAAATATCATCTCCACCAAACAGGACAAGCTTGCATCTGTTATAGTTTTGGAGAAAAATGTGTTCATTTCATGTATGCGCGAAATGCCTTAAAAATGGCTTTAAAATGGATTTGGAGCATGGAGACGATTATCTCGGGATTGCAAGATAACCAAACAAAACTTTTAGTGGATTTCTACTTATTTTATTAAATATCATCTCCACCAAACAGGACAAGCTTGCATCTGTTATAGTTTTGGAGAAAAATGTGTTCATTTCATGTATGCGCAAAATGCCTTAAAAATGGCTTTAAAATGGATTTGGAGCATGGAGACGATTATCTCGGGATTGCAAGATAACCAAACAAAACTTTTAGTGGATTTCTACTTATTTTATTAAATATCATCTCCACCAAACAGGACAAGCTTGCATCTGTTATAGTTTTGGAGAAAAATGTGTTCATTTCATGTATGCGCGAAATGCCTTAAAAATGGCTTTAAAATGGATTTGGAGCATGGAGACGATTATCTCGGGATTGCAAGATAACCAAACAAAACTTTTAGTGGATTTCTACTTATTTTATTAAATATCATCTCCACCAAACAGGACAAGCTTGCATCTGTTATAGTTTTGGAGAAAAATGTGTTCATTTCATGTATGCGCGAAATGCCTTAAAAATGGCTTTAAAATGGATTTGGAGCATGGAGACGATTATCTCGGGATTGCAAGATAACCAAACAAAACTTTTAGTGGATTTCTACTTATTTTATTAAATATCATCTCCACCAAACAGGACAAGCTTGCATGTGTTATAGTTTTGGAGAAAAATGTGTTCATTTCATGTATGCGCAAAATGCCTTTGAAATGGCTTTAAAATGGATTTGGAGCATGGAGACGATTATCTCGGGATTGCAAGATAACCAAACAAAACTTTTAGTGGATTTCTACTTATTTTATTAAATATCATCTCCACCAAACAGGACAAGCTTGCATCTGTTATAGTTTTGGAGAAAAATGTGTTCATTTCATGTATGCGCGAAATGCCTTAAAAATGACTTTAAAATGGATTTGGAGCATGGAGACGATTATCTCGGGATTGCAAGATAACCAAACAAAACTTTTAGTGGATTTCTACTTATTTTATTAAATATCATCTCCACCAAACAGGACAAGCTTGCATCTGTTATAGTTTTGGAGAAAAATGTGTTCATTTCATGTATGCGCGAAATGCCTTAAAAATGGCTTTAAAATGGATTTGGAGCATGGAGACGATTATCTCGGGATTGCAAGATAACCAAACAAAACTTTTAGTGGATTTCTACTTATTTTATTAAATATCATCTCCACCAAACAGGACAAGCTTGCATCTGTTATAGTTTTGGAGAAAAATGTGTTCATTTCATGTATGCGCGAAATGCCTTAAAAATGGCTTTAAAATGGATTTGGAGCATGGAGACGATTATCTCGGGATTGCAAGATAACCAAACAAAACTTTTAGTGGATTTCTTCTTATTTTATTAAATATCATCTCCACCAAACAGGACAAGCTTGCATGTGTTATAGTTTTGGAGAAAAATGTGTTCATTTCATGTATGCGCAAAATGCCTTTGAAATGGCTTTAAAATGGATTTGGAGCATGGAGACGATTATCTCAGGATGGCAATATAAACAAACGAAACTTTTAGTAGATTTCTACTTATTTTATTAAATATTATCTCCACCAAACAGGACAAGCTTGCATCTGTTATAGTTTTGGAGAAAAATGTGTTCATTTCATGTATGCGCGAAATGCCTTAAAAATGGCTTTAAAATGGATTTGGAGCATGGAGACGATTATCTCGGGATTGCAAGATAACCAAACAAAACTTTTAGTGGATTTCTACTTATTTTATTAAATATCATCTCCACTAAACAGGACAAGCTTGCATCTGTTATAGTTTTGGAGAAAAATGTGTTCATTTCATGTATGCGCGAAATGCCTTAAAAATGGCTTTAAAATGGATTTGGAGCATGGAGACGATTATCTCGGGATTGCAAGATAACCAAACAAAACTTTTAGTGGATTTCTACTTATTTTATTAAATATCATCTCCACCAAACAGGACAAGCTTGCATCTGTTATAGTTTTGGAGAAAAATGTGTTCATTTCATGTATGCGCGAAATGCCTTAAAAATGGCTTTAAAATGGATTTGGAGCATGGAGACGATTATCTCGGGATTGCAAGATAACCAAACAAAACTTTTAGTGGATTTCTACTTATTTTATTAAATATCATCTCCATCAAACAGGACAAGCTTGCATGTGTTATAGTTTTGGAGAAAAATGTGTTCATTTCATGTATGCGCAAAATGCCTTTGAAATGGCTTTAAAATGGATTTGGAGCATGGAGACGATTATCTCAGGATGGCAATATAAACAAACGAAACTTTTAGTAGATTTCTACTTATTTTATTAAATATCATCTCCACCAAACAGGACAAGCTTGCATCTGTTATAGTTTTGGAGAAAAATGTGTTCATTTCATGTATGCGCGAAATGCCTTAAAAATGGCTTTAAAATGGATTTGGAGCATGGAGACGATTATCTCGGGATTGCAAGATAACCAAACAAAACTTTTAGTGGATTTCTACTTATTTTATTAAATATCATCTCCACCAAACAGGACAAGCTTGCATCTGTTATAGTTTTGGAGAAAAATGTGTTCATTTCATGTATGCGCGAAATGCCTTAAAAATGGCTTTAAAATGGATTTGGAGCATGGAGACGATTATCTCGGGATTGCAATATAACCAAACAAAACTTTTAGTGGATTTCTACTTATTTTATTAAATATCATCTCCACCAAACAGGACAAGCTTGCATCTGTTATAGTTTTGGAGAAAAATGTGTTCATTTCATGTATGCGCGAAATGCCTTAAAAATGGCTTTAAAATGGATTTGGAGCATGGAGACGATTATCTCGGGATTGCAAGATAACCAAACAAAACTTTTAGTGGATTTCTACTTATTTTATTAAATATCATCTCCACCAAACAGGACAAGCTTGCATCTGTTATAGTTTTGGAGAAAAATGTGTTCATTTCATGTATGCGCGAAATGCCTTAAAAATGGCTTTAAAATGGATTTGGAGCATGGAGACGATTATCTCGGGATTGCAAGATAACCAAACAAAACTTTTAGTGGATTTCTACTTATTTTATTAAATATCATCTCCACCAAACAGGACAAGCTTGCATCTGTTATAGTTTTGGAGAAAAATGTGTTCATTTCATGTATGCGCGAAATGCCTTAAAAATGGCTTTAAAATGGATTTGGAGCATGGAGACGATTATCTCGGGATTGCAATATAACCAAACAAAACTTTTAGTGGATTTCTACTTATTTTATTAAATATCATCTCCACCAAACAGGACAAGCTTGCATCTGTTATAGTTTTGGAGAAAAATGTGTTCATTTCATGTATGCGCGAAATGCCTTAAAAATGGCTTTAAAATGGATTTGGAGCATGGAGACGATTATCTCGGGATTGCAAGATAACCAAACAAAACTTTTAGTGGATTTCTACTTATTTTATTAAATATCATCTCCACCAAACAGGACAAGCTTGCATCTGTTATAGTTTTGGAGAAAAATGTGTTCATTTCATGTATGCGCGAAATGCCTTAAAAATGGCTTTAAAATGGATTTGGAGCATGGAGACGATTATCTCGGGATTGCAAGATAACCAAACAAAACTTTTAGTGGATTTCTACTTATTTTATTAAATATCATCTCCACCAAACAGGACAAGCTTGCATCTGTTATAGTTTTGGAGAAAAATGTGTTCATTTCATGTATGCGCGAAATGCCTTAAAAATGGCTTTAAAATGGATTTGGAGCATGGAGACGATTATCTCGGGATTGCAAGATAACCAAACAAAACTTTTAAAGGATTTCTACTTATTTTATTAAATATCATCTCCACCAAACAGGACAAGCTTGCATGTGTTATAGTTTTGGAGAAAAATGTGTTCATTTCATGTATGCGCAAAATGCCTTTGAAATGGCTTTAAAATGGATTTGGAGCATGGAGACGATTATCTCGGGATTGCAAGATAACCAAACAAAACTTTTAGTGGATTTCTACTTATTTTATTAAATATCATCTCCACCAAACAGGACAAGCTTGCATCTGTTATAGTTTTGGAGAAAAATGTGTTCATTTCATGTATGCGCGAAATGCCTTAAAAATGACTTTAAAATGGATTTGGAGCATGGAGACGATTATCTCGGGATTGCAAGATAACCAAACAAAACTTTTAGTGGATTTCTACTTATTTTATTAAATATCATCTCCACCAAACAGGACAAGCTTGCATCTGTTATAGTTTTGGAGAAAAATGTGTTCATTTCATGTATGCGCGAAATGCCTTAAAAATGGCTTTAAAATGGATTTGGAGCATGGAGACGATTATCTCGGGATTGCAAGATAACCAAACAAAACTTTTAGTGGATTTCTACTTATTTTATTAAATATCATCTCCACCAAACAGGACAAGCTTGCATCTGTTATAGTTTTGGAGAAAAATGTGTTCATTTCATGTATGCGCGAAATGCCTTAAAAATGGCTTTAAAATGGATTTGGAGCATGGAGACGATTATCTCGGGATTGCAAGATAACCAAACAAAACTTTTAGTGGATTTCTACTTATTTTATTAAATATCATCTCCACCAAACAGGACAAGCTTGCATCTGTTATAGTTTTGGAGAAAAATGTGTTCATTTCATGTATGCGCGAAATGCCTTAAAAATGGCTTTAAAATGGATTTGGAGCATGGAGACGATTATCTCGGGATTGCAAGATAACCAAACAAAACTTTTAGTGGATTTCTACTTATTTTATTAAATATCATCTCCACCAAACAGGACAAGCTTGCATCTGTTATAGTTTTGGAGAAAAATGTGTTCATTTCATGTATGCGCGAAATGCCTTAAAAATGGCTTTAAAATGGATTTGGAGCATGGAGACGATTATCTCGGGATTGCAAGATAACCAAACAAAACTTTTAGTGGATTTCTACTTATTTTATTAAATATCATCTCCACCAAACAGGACAAGCTTGCATGTGTTATAGTTTTGGAGAAAAATGTGTTCATTTCATGTATGCGCGAAATGCCTTAAAAATGACTTTAAAATGGATTTGGAGCATGGAGACGATTATCTCGGGATTGCAAGATAACCAAACAAAACTTTTAGTGGATTTCTACCTATTTTATTAAATATCATCTCCACCAAACAGGACAAGCTTGCATCTGTTATAGTTTTGGAGAAAAATGTGTTCATTTCATGTATGCGCGAAATGCCTTAAAAATGGCTTTAAAATGGATTTGGAGCATGGAGACGATTATCTCGGGATTGCAAGATAACCAAACAAAACTTTTAGTGGATTTCTACTTATTTTATTAAATATCATCTCCACCAAACAGGACAAGCTTGCATCTGTTATAGTTTTGGAGAAAAATGTGTTCATTTCATGTATGCGCGAAATGCCTTAAAATGGCTTTAAAATGGATTTGGAGCATGGAGACGATTATCTCGGGATTGCAAGATAACCAAACAAAACTTTTAGTGGATTTCTACTTATTTTATTAAATATCATCTCCACCAAACAGGACAAGCTTGCATGTGTTATAGTTTTGGAGAAAAATGTGTTCATTTCATGTATGCGCAAAATGCCTTTGAAATGGCTTTAAAATGGATTTGGAGCATGGAGACGATTATCTCGGGATTGCAAGATAACCAAACAAAACTTTTAGTGGATTTCTACTTATTTTATTAAATATCATCTCCACCAAACAGGACAAGCTTGCATCTGTTATAGTTTTGGAGAAAAATGTGTTCATTTCATGTATGCGCGAAATGCCTTAAAAATGGCTTTAAAATGGATTTGGAGCATGGAGACGATTATCTCGGGATTGCAAGATAACCAAACAAAACTTTTAGTGGATTTCTACTTATTTTATTAAATATCATCTCCACCAAACAGGACAAGCTTGCATCTGTTATAGTTTTGGAGAAAAATGTGTTCATTTCATGTATGCGCGAAATGCCTTAAAAATGGCTTTAAAATGGATTTGGAGCATGGAGACGATTATCTCGGGATTGCAAGATAACCAAACAAAACTTTTAGTGGATTTCTACTTATTTTATTAAATATCATCTCCACCAAACAGGACAAGCTTGCATGTGTTATAGTTTTGGAGAAAAATGTGTTCATTTCATGTATGCGCAAAATGCCTTTGAAATGGCTTTAAAATGGATTTGGAGCATGGAGACGATTATCTCAGGATGGCAATATAAACAAACGAAACTTTTAGAAGATTTCTACTTATTTTATTAAATATTATCTCCACCAAACAGGACAAGCTTGCATCTGTTATAGTTTTGGAGAAAAATGTGTTCATTTCATGTATGCGCGAAATGCCTTAAAAATGGCTTTAAAATGGATTTGGAGCATGGAGACGATTATCTCGGGATTGCAAGATAACCAAACAAAACTTTTAGTGGATTTCTACTTATTTTATTAAATATCATCTCCACCAAACAGGACAAGCTTGCATCTGTTATAGTTTTGGAGAAAAATGTGTTCATTTCATGTATGCGCGAAATGCCTTAAAAATGGCTTTAAAATGGATTTGGAGCATGGAGACGATTATCTCGGGATTGCAAGATAACCAAACAAAACTTTTAGTGGATTTCTACTTATTTTATTAAATATCATCTCCACCAAACAGGACAAGCTTGCATGTGTTATAGTTTTGGAGAAAAATGTGTTCATTTCATGTATGCGCAAAATGCCTTTGAAATGGCTTTAAAATGGATTTGGAGCATGGAGACGATTATCTCAGGATGGCAATATAAACAAACGAAACTTTTAGTAGATTTCTACTTATTTTATTAAATATTATCTCCACCAAACAGGACAAGCTTGCATCTGTTATAGGTTTGGAGAAAAATGTGTTCATTTCATGTATGCGCGAAATGCCTTAAAAATGGCTTTAAAATGGATTTGGAGCATGGAGACGATTATCTCGGGATTGCAAGATAACCAAACAAAACTTTTAGTGGATTTCTACTTATTTTATTAAATATCATCTCCACCAAACAGGACAAGCTTGCATCTGTTATAGTTTTGGAGAAAAATGTGTTCATTTCATGTATGCGCGAAATGCCTTAAAAATGGCTTTAAAATGGATTTGGAGCATGGAGACGATTATCTCGGGATTGCAAGATAACCAAACAAAACTTTTAGTGGATTTCTACTTATTTTATTAAATATCATCTCCACCAAACAGGACAAGCTTGCATCTGTTATAGTTTTGGAGAAAAATGTGTTCATTTCATGTATGCGCGAAATGCCTTAAAAATGGCTTTAAAATGGATTTGGAGCATGGAGACGATTATCTCGGGATTGCAAGATAACCAAACAAAACTTTTAGTGGATTTCTACTTATTTTATTAAATATCATCTCCACCAAACAGGACAAGCTTGCATCTGTTATAGTTTTGGAGAAAAATGTGTTCATTTCATGTATGCGCGAAATGCCTTAAAAATGGCTTTAAAATGGATTTGGAGCATGGAGACGATTATCTCGGGATTGCAAGATAACCAAACAAAACTTTTAGTGGATTTCTACTTATTTTATTAAATATCATCTCCACCAAACAGGACAAGCTTGCATCTGTTATAGTTTTAGAGAAAAATGTGTTCATTTCATGTATTCGCGAAATGCCTTAAAAATGGCTTTAAAATGGATTTGGAGCATGGAGACGATTATCTCGGGATTGCAATATAACCAAACAAAACTTTTAGTGGATTTCTACTTATTTTATTAAATATCATCTCCACCAAACAGGACAAGCTTGCATCTGTTATAGTTTTGGAGAAAAATGTGTTCATTTCATGTATGCGCGAAATGCCTTAAAAATGGCTTTAAAATGGATTTGGAGCATGGAGACGATTATCTCGGGATTGCAAGATAACCAAACAAAACTTTTAGTGGATTTCTACTTATTTTATTAAATATCATCTCCACCAAACAGGACAAGCTTGCATGTGTTATAGTTTTGGAGAAAAATGTGTTCATTTCATGTATGCGCAAAATGCCTTTGAAATGGCTTTAAAATGGATTTGGAGCATGGAGACGATTATCTCGGGATTGCAAGATAACCAAACAAAACTTTTAGTGGATTTCTACTTATTTTATTAAATATCATCTCCACCAAACAGGACAAGCTTGCATCTGTTATAGTTTTGGAGAAAAATGTGTTCATTTCATGTATGCGCGAAATGCCTTAAAAATGACTTTAAAATGGATTTGGAGCATGGAGACGATTATCTCGGGATTGCAAGATAACCAAACAAAACTTTTAGTGGATTTCTACTTATTTTATTAAATATCATCTCCACCAAACAGGACAAGCTTGCATCTGTTATAGTTTTGGAGAAAAATGTGTTCATTTCATGTATGCGCGAAATGCCTTAAAAATGGCTTTAAAATGGATTTGGAGCATGGAGACGATTATCTCGGGATTGCAAGATAACCAAACAAAACTTTTAGTGGATTTCTACTTATTTTATTAAATATCATCTCCACCAAACAGGACAAGCTTGCATGTGTTATAGTTTTGGAGAAAAATGTGTTCATTTCATGTATGCGCAAAATGCCTTTGAAATGGCTTTAAAATGGATTTGGAGCATGGAGACGATTATCTCGGGATTGCAAGATAACCAAACAAAACTTTTAGTGGATTTCTACTTATTTTATTAAATATCATCTCCACCAAACAGGACAAGCTTGCATCTGTTATAGTTTTGGAGAAAAATGTGTTCATTTCATGTATGCGCGAAATGCCTTAAAAATGGCTTTAAAATGGATTTGGAGCATGGAGACGATTATCTCGGGATTGCAAGATAACCAAACAAAACTTTTAGTGGATTTCTACTTATTTTATTAAATATCATCTCCACCAAACAGGACAAGCTTGCATCTGTTATAGTTTTGGAGAAAAATGTGTTCATTTCATGTATGCGCGAAATGCCTTAAAAATGGCTTTAAAATGGATTTGGAGCATGGAGACGATTATCTCGGGATTGCAAGATAACCAAACAAAACTTTTAGTGGATTTCTACTTATTTTATTAAATATCATCTCCACCAAACAGGACAAGCTTGCATCTGTTATAGTTTTGGAGAAAAATGTGTTCATTTCATGTATGCGCGAAATGCCTTAAAAATGGCTTTAAAATGGATTTGGAGCATGGAGACGATTATCTCGGGATTGCAAGATAACCAAACAAAACTTTTAGTGGATTTCTACTTATTTTATTAAATATCATCTCCACCAAACAGGACAAGCTTGCATGTGTTATAGTTTTGGAGAAAAATGTGTTCATTTCATGTATGCGCAAAATGCCTTTGAAATGGCTTTAAAATGGATTTGGAGCATGGAGACGATTATCTCAGGATGGCAATATAAACAAACGAAACTTTTAGTAGATTTCTACTTATTTTATTAAATATTATCTCCACCAAACAGGACAAGCTTGCATCTGTTATAGTTTTGGAGAAAAATGTGTTCATTTCATGTATGCGCGAAATGCCTTAAAAATGGCTTTAAAATGGATTTGGAGCATGGAGACGATTATCTCGGGATTGCAAGATAACCAAACAAAACTTTTAGTGGATTTCTACTTATTTTATTAAATATCATCTCCACCAAACAGGACAAGCTTGCATCTGTTATAGTTTTGGAGAAAAATGTGTTCATTTCATGTATGCGCGAAATGCCTTAAAAATGGCTTTAAAATGGATTTGGAGCATGGAGACGATTATCTCGGGATTGCAAGATAACCAAACAAAACTTTTAGTGGATTTCTACTTATTTTATTAAATATCATCTCCACCAAACAGGACAAGCTTGCATGTGTTATAGTTTTGGAGAAAAATGTGTTCATTTCATGTATGCGCAAAATGCCTTTGAAATGGCTTTAAAATGGATTTGGAGCATGGAGACGATTATCTCAGGATGGCAATATAAACAAACGAAACTTTTAGTAGATTTCTACTTATTTTATTAAATATTATCTCCACCAAACAGGACAAGCTTGCATCTGTTATAGTTTTGGAGAAAAATGTGTTCATTTCATGTATGCGCGAAATGCCTTAAAAATGGCTTTAAAATGGATTTGGAGCATGGAGACGATTATCTCGGGATTGCAAGATAACCAAACAAAACTTTTAGTGGATTTCTACTTATTTTATTAAATATCATCTCCACCAAACAGGACAAGCTTGCATCTGTTATAGTTTTGGAGAAAAATGTGTTCATTTCATGTATGCGCGAAATGCCTTAAAAATGGCTTTAAAATGGATTTGGAGCATGGAGACGATTATCTCGGGATTGCAAGATAACCAAACAAAACTTTTAGTGGATTTCTACTTATTTTATTAAATATCATCTCCACCAAACAGGACAAGCTTGCATGTGTTATAGTTTTGGAGAAAAATGTGTTCATTTCATGTATGCGCAAAATGCCTTTGAAATGGCTTTAAAATGGATTTGGAGCATGGAGACGATTATCTCAGGATGGCAATATAAACAAACGAAACTTTTAGTAGATTTCTACTTATTTTATTAAATATTATCTCCACCAAACAGGACAAGCTTGCATCTGTTATAGTTTTGGAGAAAAATGTGTTCATTTCATGTATGCGCGAAATGCCTTAAAAATGGCTTTAAAATGGATTTGGAGCATGGAGACGATTATCTCGGGATTGCAAGATAACCAAACAAAACTTTTAGTGGATTTCTACTTATTTTATTAAATATCATCTCCACCAAACAGGACAAGCTTGCATCTGTTATAGTTTTAGAGAAAAATGTGTTCATTTCATGTATTCGCGAAATGCCTTAAAAATGGCTTTAAAATGGATTTGGAGCATGGAGACGATTATCTCGGGATTGCAATATAACCAAACAAAACTTTTAGTGGATTTCTACTTATTTTATTAAATATCATCTCCACCAAACAGGACAAGCTTGCATCTGTTATAGTTTTGGAGAAAAATGTCTTCATTTCATGTATGCGCGAAATGCCTTAAAAATGGCTTTAAAATGGATTTGGAGCATGGAGACGATTATCTCGGGATTGCAAGATAACCAAACAAAACTTTTAGTGGATTTCTACTTATTTTATTAAATATCATCTCCACCAAACAGGACAAGCTTGCATGTGTTATAGTTTTGGAGAAAAATGTGTTCATTTCATGTATGCGCAAAATGCCTTTGAAATGGCTTTAAAATGGATTTGGAGCATGGAGACGATTATCTCGGGATTGCAAGATAACCAAACAAAACTTTTAGTGGATTTCTACTTATTTTATTAAATATCATCTCCACCAAACAGGACAAGCTTGCATCTGTTATAGTTTTGGAGAAAAATGTGTTCATTTCATGTATGCGCGAAATGCCTTAAAAATGACTTTAAAATGGATTTGGAGCATGGAGACGATTATCTCGGGATTGCAAGATAACCAAACAAAACTTTTAGTGGATTTCTACTTATTTTATTAAATATCATCTCCACCAAACAGGACAAGCTTGCATCTGTTATAGTTTTGGAGAAAAATGTGTTCATTTCATGTATGCGCGAAATGCCTTAAAAATGGCTTTAAAATGGATTTGGAGCATGGAGACGATTATCTCGGGATTGCAAGATAACCAAACAAAACTTTTAGTGGATTTCTACTTATTTTATTAAATATCATCTCCACCAAACAGGACAAGCTTGCATCTGTTATAGTTTTGGAGAAAAATGTGTTCATTTCATGTATGCGCGAAATGCCTTAAAAATGGCTTTAAAATGGATTTGGAGCAAGGAGACGATTATCTCGGGATTGCAAGATAACCAAACAAAACTTTTAGTGGATTTCTACTTATTTTATTAAATATCATCTCCACCAAACAGGACAAGCTTGCATGTGTTATAGTTTTGGAGAAAAATGTGTTCATTTCATGTATGCGCAAAATGCCTTTGAAATGGCTTTAAAATGGATTTGGAGCATGGAGACGATTATCTCAGGATGGCAATATAAACAAACGAAACTTTTAGTAGATTTCTACTTATTTTATTAAATATTATCTCCACCAAACAGGACAAGCTTGCATCTGTTATAGTTTTGGAGAAAAATGTGTTCATTTCATGTATGCGCGAAATGCCTTAAAAATGGCTTTAAAATGGATTTGGAGCATGGAGACGATTATCTCGGGATTGCAAGATAACCAAACAAAACTTTTAGTGGATTTCTACTTATTTTATTAAATATCATCTCCACCAAACAGGACAAGCTTGCATCTGTTATAGTTTTGGAGAAAAATGTGTTCATTTCATGTATGCGCGAAATGCCTTAAAAATGGCTTTAAAATGGATTTGGAGCATGGAGACGATTATCTCGGGATTGCAAGATAACCAAACAAAACTTTTAGTGGATTTCTACTTATTTTATTAAATATCATCTCCACCAAACAGGACAAGCTTGCATGTGTTATAGTTTTGGAGAAAAATGTGTTCATTTCATGTATGCGCAAAATGCCTTTGAAATGGCTTTAAAATGGATTTGGAGCATGGAGACGATTATCTCAGGATGGCAATATGAACAAACGAAACTTTTAGTAGATTTCTACTTATTTTATTAAATATTATCTCCACCAAACAGGACAAGCTTGCATCTGTTATAGTTTTGGAGAAAAATGTGTTCATTTCATGTATGCGCGAAATGCCTTAAAAATGGCTTTAAAATGGATTTGGAGCATGGAGACGATTATCACGGGATTGCAAGATAACCAAACAAAACTTTTAGTGGATTTCTACTTATTTTATTAAATATCATCTCCACCAAACAGGACAAGCTTGCATCTGTTATAGTTTTGGAGAAAAATGTGTTCATTTCATGTATGCGCGAAATGCCTTAAAAATGGCTTTAAAATGGATTTGGAGCATGGAGACGATTATCTCGGGATTGCAAGATAACCAAACAAAATTTTTAGTGGATTTCTACTTATTTTATTAAATATCATCTCCACCAAACAGGACAAGCTTGCATCTGTTATAGTTTTGGAGAAAAATGTGTTCATTTCATGTATGCGCGAAATGCCTTAAAAATGGCTTTAAAATGGATTTGGAGCATGGAGACGATTATCTCGGGATTGCAAGATAACCAAACAAAACTTTTAGTGGATTTCTACTTATTTTATTAAATATCATCTCCACCAAACAGGACAAGCTTGCATCTGTTATAGTTTTGGAGAAAAATGTGTTCATTTCATGTATGCGCGAAATGCCTTAAAAATGGCTTTAAAATGGATTTGGAGCATGGAGACGATTATCTCGGGATTGCAAGATAACCAAACAAAACTTTTAGTGGATTTCTACTTATTTTATTAAATATCATCTCCACCAAACAGGACAAGCTTGCATCTGTTATAGTTTTGGAGAAAAATGTGTTCATTTCATGTATGCGCGAAATGCCTTAAAAATGGCTTTAAAATGGATTTGGAGCATGGAGACGATTATCTCGGGATTGCAAGATAACCAAACAAAACTTTTAGTGGATTTCTACTTATTTTATTAAATATCATCTCCACCAAACAGGACAAGCTTGCATCTGTTATAGTTTTGGAGAAAAATGTGTTCATTTCATGTATGCGCGAAATGCCTTAAAAATGGCTTTAAAATGGATTTGGAGCATGGAGACGATTATCTCGGGATTGCAAGATAACCAAACAAAACTTTTAGTGGATTTCTACTTATTTTATTAAATATCATCTCCACCAAACAGGACAAGCTTGCATGTGTTATAGTTTTGGAGAAAAATGTGTTCATTTCATGTATGCGCAAAATGCCTTTGAAATGGCTTTAAAATGGATTTGGAGCATGGAGACGATTATCTCAGGATGGCAATATAAACAAACGAAACTTTTAGTAGATTTCTACTTATTTTATTAAATATTATCTCCACCAAACAGGACAAGCTTGCATCTGTTATAGTTTTGGAGAAAAATGTGTTCATTTCATGTATGCGCGAAATGCCTTAAAAATGGCTTTAAAATGGATTTGGAGCATGGAGACGATTATCTCGGGATTGCAAGATAACCAAACAAAACTTTTAGTGGATTTCTACTTATTTTATTAAATATCATCTCCACCAAACAGGACAAGCTTGCATCTGTTATAGTTTTGGAGAAAAATGTGTTCATTTCATGTATGCGCGAAATGCCTTAAAAATGGCTTTAAATGGATTTGGAGCATGGAGACGATTATCTCGGGATTGCAAGATAACCAAACAAAACTTTTAGTGGATTTCTACTTATTTTATTAAATATCATCTCCACCAAACAGGACAAGCTTGCATGTGTTATAGTTTTGGAGAAAAATGTGTTCATTTCATGTATGCGCAAAATGCCTTTGAAATGGCTTTAAAATGGATTTGGAGCATGGAGACGATTATCTCAGGATGGCAATATAAACAAACGAAACTTTTAGTAGATTTCTACTTATTTTATTAAATATTATCTCCACCAAACAGGACAAGCTTGCATCTGTTATAGTTTTGGAGAAAAATGTGTTCATTTCATGTATGCGCGAAATGCCTTAAAAATGGCTTTAAAATGGATTTGGAGCATGGAGACGATTATCTCGGGATTGCAAGATAACCAAACAAAACTTTTAGTGGATTTCTACTTATTTTATTAAATATCATCTCCACCAAACAGGACAAGCTTGCATCTGTTATAGTTTTGGAGAAAAATGTGTTCATTTCATGTATGCGCGAAATGCCTTAAAAATGGCTTTAAAATGGATTTGGAGCATGGGAGACGATTATCTCGGGATTGCAAGATAACCAAACAAAACTTTTAGTGGATTTCTACTTATTTTATTAAATATCATCTCCACCAAACAGGACAAGCTTGCATGTGTTATAGTTTTGGAGAAAAATGTGTTCATTTCATGTATGCGCAAAATGCCTTTGAAATGGCTTTAAAATGGATTTGGAGCATGGAGACGATTATCTCAGGATGGCAATATAAACAAACGAAACTTTTAGTAGATTTCTACTTATTTTATTAAATATTATCTCCACCAAACAGGACAAGCTTGCATCTGTTATAGTTTTGGAGAAAAATGTGTTCATTTCATGTATGCGCGAAATGCCTTAAAAATGGCTTTAAAATGGATTTGGAGCATGGAGACGATTATCTCGGGATTGCAAGATAACCAAACAAAACTTTTAGTGGATTTCTACTTATTTTATTAAATATCATCTCCACCAAACAGGACAAGCTTGCATCTGTTATAGTTTTAGAGAAAAATGTGTTCATTTCATGTATTCGCGAAATGCCTTAAAAATGGCTTTAAAATGGATTTGGAGCATGGAGACGATTATCTCGGGATTGCAATATAACCAAACAAAACTTTTAGTGGATTTCTACTTATTTTATTAAATATCATCTCCACCAAACAGGACAAGCTTGCATCTGTTATAGTTTTGGAGAAAAATGTGTTCATTTCATGTATGCGCGAAATGCCTTAAAAATGGCTTTAAAATGGATTTGGAGCATGGAGACGATTATCTCGGGATTGCAAGATAACCAAACAAAACTTTTAGTGGATTTCTACTTATTTTATTAAATATCATCTCCACCAAACAGGACAAGCTTGCATGTGTTATAGTTTTGGAGAAAAATGTGTTCATTTCATGTATGCGCAAAATGCCTTTGAAATGGCTTTAAAATGGATTTGGAGCATGGAGACGATTATCTCGGGATTGCAAGATAACCAAACAAAACTTTTAGTGGATTTCTACTTATTTTATTAAATATCATCTCCACCAAACAGGACAAGCTTGCATCTGTTATAGTTTTGGAGAAAAATGTGTTCATTTCATGTATGCGCGAAATGCCTTAAAAATGACTTTAAAATGGATTTGGAGCATGGAGACGATTATCTCGGGATTGCAAGATAACCAAACAAAACTTTTAGTGGATTTCTACTTATTTTATTAAATATCATCTCCACCAAACAGGACAAGCTTGCATCTGTTATAGTTTTGGAGAAAAATGTGTTCATTTCATGTATGCGCGAAATGCCTTAAAAATGGCTTTAAAATGGATTTGGAGCATGGAGACGATTATCTCGGGATTGCAAGATAACCAAACAAAACTTTTAGTGGATTTCTACTTATTTTATTAAATATCATCTCCACCAAACAGGACAAGCTTGCATCTGTTATAGTTTTGGAGAAAAATGTGTTCATTTCATGTATGCGCGAAATGCCTTAAAAATGGCTTTAAAATGGATTTGGAGCATGGAGACGATTATCTCGGGATTGCAAGATAACCAAACAAAACTTTTAGTGGATTTCTACTTATTTTATTAAATATCATCTCCACCAAACAGGACAAGCTTGCATGTGTTATAGTTTTGGAGAAAAATGTGTTCATTTCATGTATGCGCAAAATGCCTTTGAAATGGCTTTAAAATGGATTTGGAGCATGGAGACGATTATCTCAGGATGGCAATATAAACAAACGAAACTTTTAGTAGATTTCTACTTATTTTATTAAATATTATCTCCACCAAACAGGACAAGCTTGCATCTGTTATAGTTTTGGAGAAAAATGTGTTCATTTCATGTATGCGCGAAATGCCTTAAAAATGGCTTTAAAATGGATTTGGAGCATGGAGACGATTATCTCGGGATTGCAAGATAACCAAACAAAACTTTTAGTGGATTTCTACTTATTTTATTAAATATCATCTCCACCAAACAGGACAAGCTTGCATCTGTTATAGTTTTGGAGAAAAATGTGTTCATTTCATGTATGCGCGAAATGCCTTAAAAATGGCTTTAAAATGGATTTGGAGCATGGAGACGATTATCTCGGGATTGCAAGATAACCAAACAAAACTTTTAGTGGATTTCTACTTATTTTATTAAATATCATCTCCACCAAACAGGACAAGCTTGCATGTGTTATAGTTTTGGAGAAAAATGTGTTCATTTCATGTATGCGCAAAATGCCTTTGAAATGGCTTTAAAATGGATTTGGAGCATGGAGACGATTATCTCAGGATGGCAATATGAACAAACGAAACTTTTAGTAGATTTCTACTTATTTTATTAAATATTATCTCCACCAAACAGGACAAGCTTGCATCTGTTATAGTTTTGGAGAAAAATGTGTTCATTTCATGTATGCGCGAAATGCCTTAAAAATGGCTTTAAAATGGATTTGGAGCATGGAGACGATTATCACGGGATTGCAAGATAACCAAACAAAACTTTTAGTGGATTTCTACTTATTTTATTAAATATCATCTCCACCAAACAGGACAAGCTTGCATCTGTTATAGTTTTGGAGAAAAATGTGTTCATTTCATGTATGCGCGAAATGCCTTAAAAATGGCTTTAAAATGGATTTGGAGCATGGAGACGATTATCTCGGGATTGCAAGATAACCAAACAAAATTTTTAGTGGATTTCTACTTATTTTATTAAATATCATCTCCACCAAACAGGACAAGCTTGCATCTGTTATAGTTTTGGAGAAAAATGTGTTCATTTCATGTATGCGCGAAATGCCTTAAAAATGGCTTTAAAATGGATTTGGAGCATGGAGACGATTATCTCGGGATTGCAAGATAACCAAACAAAACTTTTAGTGGATTTCTACTTATTTTATTAAATATCATCTCCACCAAACAGGACAAGCTTGCATCTGTTATAGTTTTGGAGAAAAATGTGTTCATTTCATGTATGCGCGAAATGCCTTAAAAATGGCTTTAAAATGGATTTGGAGCATGGAGACGATTATCTCGGGATTGCAAGATAACCAAACAAAACTTTTAGTGGATTTCTACTTACTTTATTATATATCATCTCCACCAAACAGGACAAGCTTGCATCTGTTATAGTTTTGGAGAAAAATGTGTTCATTTCATGTATGCGCGAAATGCCTTAAAAATGGCTTTAAAATGGATTTGGAGCATGGAGACGATTATCTCGGGATTGCAATATAACCAAACAAAACTTTTAGTGGATTTCTACTTATTTTATTAAATATCATCTCCACCAAACAGGACAAGCTTGCATCTGTTATAGTTTTGGAGAAAAATGTGTTCATTTCATGTATGCGCGAAATGCCTTAAAAATGGCTTTAAAATGGATTTGGAGCATGGAGACGATTATCTCGGGATTGCAAGATAACAAAACAAAACTTTTAGTGGATTTCTACTTATTTTATTAAATATCATCTCCACCAAACAGGACAAGCTTGCATCTGTTATAGTTTTGGAGAAAAATGTGTTCATTTCATGTATGCGCGAAATGCCTTAAAAATGGCTTTAAAATGGATTTGGAGCATGGAGACGATTATCTCGGGATTGCAAGATAACCAAACAAAACTTTTAGTGGATTTCTACTTATTTTATTAAATATCATCTCCACCAAACAGGACAAGCTTGCATCTGTTATAGTTTTGGAGAAAAATGTGTTCATTTCATGTATGCGCGAAATGCCTTAAAAATGGCTTTAAAATGGATTTGGAGCATGGAGACGATTATCTCGGGATTGCAAGATAACCAAACAAAACTTTTAGTGGATTTCTACTTATTTTATTAAATATCATCTCCACCAAACAGGACAAGCTTGCATGTGTTATAGTTTTGGAGAAAAATGTGTTCATTTCATGTATGCGCAAAATGCCTTTGAAATGGCTTTAAAATGGATTTGGAGCATGGAGACGATTATCTCAGGATGGCAATATAAACAAACGAAACTTTTAGTAGATTTCTACTTATTTTATTAAATATTATCTCCACCAAACAGGACAAGCTTGCATCTGTTATAGTTTTGGAGAAAAATGTGTTCATTTCATGTATGCGCGAAATGCCTTAAAAATGGCTTTAAAATGGATTTGGAGCATGGAGACGATTATTTTGGGATTGCAAGATAACCAAACAAAACTTTTAGTGGATTTCTACTTATTTTATTAAATATCATCTCCACCAAACAGGACAAGCTTGCATCTGTTATAGTTTTGGAGAAAAATGTGTTCATTTCATGTATGCGCGA
Organism: Anomaloglossus baeobatrachus; assembly: GCF_048569485.1. Taxonomy (NCBI): domain Eukaryota; kingdom Metazoa; phylum Chordata; class Amphibia; order Anura; family Aromobatidae; genus Anomaloglossus; species Anomaloglossus baeobatrachus. Next base: position 37,639 of record NW_027442809.1, read on the forward strand.
AATGCCTTAAAAATGGCTTTAAAATGGATTTGGAGCATGGAGACGATTATCTCGGGATTGCAAGATAACCAAACAAAACTTTTAGTGGATTTCTACTTATTTTATTAAATATCATCTCCACCAAACAGGACAAGCTTGCATCTGTTATAGTTTTGGAGAAAAATGTGTTCATTTCATGTATGCGCGAAATGCCTTAAAAATGGCTTTAAAATGGATTTGGAGCATGGAGACGATTATCTCGGGATTGCAAGATAACCAAACAAATCTTTTAGTGGATTTCTACTTATTTTATTAAATATCATCTCCACCAAACAGGACAAGCTTGCATGTGTTATAGTTTTGGAGAAAAATGTGTTCATTTCATGTATGCGCAAAATGCCTTTGAAATGGCTTTAAAATGGATTTGGAGCATGGAGACGATTATCTCAGGATGGCAATATAAACAAACGAAACTTTTAGTAGATTTCTACTTATTTTATTAAATATTATCTCCACCAAACAGGACAAGCTTGCATCTGTTATAGTTTTGGAGAAAAATGTGTTCATTTCATGTATGCGCGAAATGCCTTAAAAATGGCTTTAAAATGGATTTGGAGCATGGAGACGATTATCTCGGGATTGCAAGATAACCAAACAAAACTTTTAGTGGATTTCTACTTATTTTATTAAATATCATCTCCACCAAACAGGACAAGCTTGCATCTGTTATAGTTTTGGAGAAAAATGTGTTCATTTCATGTATGCGCGAAATGCCTTAAAAATGGCTTTAAAATGGATTTGGAGCATGGAGACGATTATCTCGGGATTGCAAGATAACCAAACAAAACTTTTAGTGGATTTCTACTTATTTTATTAAATATCATCTCCACCAAACAGGACAAGCTTGCATCTGTTATAGTTTTGGAGAAAAATGTGTTCATTTCATGTATGCGCGAAATGCCTTAAAAATGGCTTTAAAATGGATTTGGAGCATGGAGACGATTATCTCGGGATTGCAAGATAACCAAACAAAACTTTTAGTGGATTTCTACTTATTTTATTAAATATCATCTCCACCAAACAGGACAAGCTTGCATCTGTTATAGTTTTGGAGAAAAATGTGTTCATTTCATGTATGCGCGAAATGCCTTAAAAATGGCTTTAAAATGGATTTGGAGCATGGAGACGATTATCTCGGGATTGCAAGATAACCAAACAAAACTTTTAGTGGATTTCTACTTATTTTATTAAATATCATCTCCACCAAACAGGACAAGCTTGCATCTGTTATAGTTTTGGAGAAAAATGTGTTCATTTCATGTATGCGCGAAATGCCTTAAAAATGGCTTTAAAATGGATTTGGAGCATGGAGACGATTATCTCGGGATTGCAAGATAACCAAACAAAACTTTTAGTGGATTTCTACTTATTTTATTAAATATCATCTCCACCAAACAGGACAAGCTTGCATCTGTTATAGTTTTGGAGAAAAATGTGTTCATTTCATGTATGCGCGAAATGCCTTAAAAATGGCTTTAAAATGGATTTGGAGCATGAAGACGATTATCTCGGGATTGCAATATAACCAAACAAAACTTTTAGTGGATTTCTACTTATTTTATTAAATATCATCTCCACCAAACAGGACAAGCTTGCATCTGTTATAGTTTTGGAGAAAAATGTGTTCATTTCATGTATGCGCGAAATGCCTTAAAAATGGCTTTAAAATGGATTTGGAGCATGGAGACGATTATCTCGGGATTGCAAGATAACAAAACAAAACTTTTAGTGGATTTCTACTTATTTTATTAAATATCATCTCCACCAAACAGGACAAGCTTGCATCTGTTATAGTTTTGGAGAAAAATGTGTTCATTTCATGTATGCGCGAAATGCCTTAAAAATGGCTTTAAAATGGATTTGGAGCATGGAGACGATTATCTCGGGATTGCAAGATAACCAAACAAAACTTTTAGTGGATTTCTACTTATTTTATTAAATATCATCTCCACCAAACAGGACAAGCTTGCATCTGTTATAGTTTTGGAGAAAAATGTGTTCATTTCATGTATGCGCGAAATGCCTTAAAAATGGCTTTAAAATGGATTTGGAGCATGGAGACGATTATCTCGGGATTGCAAGATAACCAAACAAAACTTTTAGTGGATTTCTACTTATTTTATTAAATATCATCTCCACCAAACAGGACAAGCTTGCATCTGTTATAGTTTTGGAGAAAAATGTGTTCATTTCATGTATGCGCGAAATGCCTTAAAAATGGCTTTAAAATGGATTTGGAGCATGGAGACGATTATCTCGGGATTGCAAGATAACCAAACAAAACTTTTAGTGGATTTCTACTTATTTTATTAAATATCATCTCCACCAAACAGGACAAGCTTGCATCTGTTATAGTTTTGGAGAAAAATGTGTTCATTTCATGTATGCGCGAAATGCCTTAAAAATGGCTTTAAAATGGATTTGGAGCATGGAGACGATTATCTCGGGATTGCAAGATAACCAAACAAATCTTTTAGTGGATTTCTACTTATTTTATTAAATATCATCTCCACCAAACAGGACAAGCTTGCATGTGTTATAGTTTTGGAGAAAAATGTGTTCATTTCATGTATGCGCAAAATGCCTTTGAAATGGCTTTAAAATGGATTTGGAGCATGGAGACGATTATCTCAGGATGGCAATATAAACAAACGAAACATTTAGTAGATTTCTACTTATTTTATTAAATATTATCTCCACCAAACAGGACAAGCTTGCATCTGTTATAGTTTTGGAGAAAAATGTGTTCATTTCATGTATGCGCGAAATGCCTTAAAAATGGCTTTAAAATGGATTTGGAGCATGGAGACGATTATCTCGGGATTGCAAGATAACCAAACAAAACTTTTAGTGGATTTCTACTTATTTTATTAAATATCATCTCCACCAAACAGGACAAGCTTGCATCTGTTATAGTTTTGGAGAAAAATGTGTTCATTTCATGTATGCGCGAAATGCCTTAAAAATGGCTTTAAAATGGATTTGGAGCATGGAGACGATTATCTCGGGATTGCAAGATAACCAAACAAAACTTTTAGTGGATTTCTACTTATTTTATTAAATATCATCTCCACCAAACAGGACAAGCTTGCATCTGTTATAGTTTTGGAGAAAAATGTGTTCATTTCATGTATGCGCGAAATGCCTTAAAAATAGCTTTAAAATGGATTTGGAGCATGGAGACGATTATCTCTGGATTGCAAGATAACCAAACAAAACTTTTAGTGGATTTCTACTTATTTTATTAAATATCATCTCCACCAAACAGGACAAGCTTGCATCTGTTATAGTTTTGGAGAAAAATGTGTTCATTTCATGTATGCGCGAAATGCCTTAAAAATGGCTTTAAAATTGATTTGGAGCATGGAGATGATTATCTCGGGATTGCAATATAACCAAACAAAACTTTTAGTGGATTTCTACTTATTTTATTAAATATCATCTCCACCAAACAGGACAAGCTTGCATCTGTTATAGTTTTGGAGAAAAATGTGTTCATTTCATGTATGCGCGAAATGCCTTAAAAATGGCTTTAAAATGGATTTGGAGCATGGAGACGATTATCTCGGGATTGCAAGATAACCAAACAAAACTTTTAGTGGATTTCTACTTATTTTATTAAATATCATCTCCACCAAACAGGACAAGCTTGCATCTGTTATAGTTTTGGAGAAAAATGTGTTCATTTCATGTATGCGCGAAATGCCTTAAAAATGGCTTTAAAATGGATTTGGAGCATGGAGACGATTATCTCGGGATTGCAAGATAACCAAACAAAACTTTTAGTGGATTTCTACTTATTTTATTAAATATCATCTCCACCAAACAGGACAAGCTTGCATCTGTTATAGTTTTGGAGAAAAATGTGTTCATTTCATGTATGCGCGAAATGCCTTAAAAATGGCTTTAAAATGGATTTGGAGCATGGAGACGATTATCTCGGGATTGCAAGATAACCAAACAAAACTTTTAGTGGATTTCTACTTATTTTATTAAATATCATCTCCACCAAACAGGACAAGCTTGCATGTGTTATAGTTTTGGAGAAAAATGTGTTCATTTCATGTATGCGCAAAATGCCTTTGAAATGGCTTTAAAATGGATTTGGAGCATGGAGACGATTATCTCGGGATTGCAAGATAACCAAACAAAACTTTTAGTGGATTTCTACTTATTTTATTAAATATCATCTCCACCAAACAGGACAAGCTTGCATCTGTTATACTTTTGGAGAAAAATGTGTTCATTTCATGTATGCGCGAAATGCCTTAAAAATGACTATAAAATGGATTTGGAGCATGGAGACGATTATCTCGGGATTGCAAGATAACCAAACAAATCTTTTAGTGAATTTCTACTTATTTTATTAAATATCATCTCCACCAAACAGGACAAGCTTGCATCTGTTATAGTTTTGGAGAAAAATGTGTTCATTTCATGTATGCGCGAAATGCCTTAAAAATGGCTTTAAAATGGATTTGGAGCATGGAGACGATTATCTCGGGATTGCAAGATAACCAAACAAAACTTTTAGTGGATTTCTACTTATTTTATTAAATATCATCTCCACCAAACAGGACAAGCTTGCATCTGTTATAGTTTTGGAGAAAAATGTGTTCATTTCATGTATGCGCGAAATGCCTTAAAAATGGCTTTAAAATGGATTTGGAGCATGGAGACGATTATCTCGGGATTGCAAGATAACCAAACAAAACTTTTAGTTGATTTCTACTTATTTTATTAAATATCATCTCCACCAAACAGGACAAGCTTGCATGTGTTATAGTTTTGGAGAAAAATGTGTTCATTTCATGTATGCGCAAAATGCCTTTGAAATGGCTTTAAAATGGATTTGGAGCATGGAGACGATTATCTCAGGATGGCAATATAAACAAACGAAACTTTTAGTAGATTTCTACTTATTTTATTAAATATTATCTCCACCAAACAGGACAAGCTTGCATCTGTTATAGTTTTGGAGAAAAATGTGTTCATTTCATGTATGCGCGAAATGCCTTAAAAATGGCTTTAAAATGGATTTGGAGCATGGAGACGATTATCTCGGGATTGCAAGATAACCAAACAAAACTTTTAGTGGATTTCTACTTATTTTATTAAATATCATCTCCACCAAACAGGACAAGCTTGCATCTGTTATAGTTTTGGAGAAAAATGTGTTCATTTCATGTATGCGCGAAATGCCTTAAAAATGGCTTTAAAATGGATTTGGAGCATGGAGACGATTATCTCGGGATTGCAAGATAACCAAACAAAACTTTTAGTGGATTTCTACTTATTTTATTAAATATCATCTCCACCAAACAGGACAAGCTTGCATGTGTTATAGTTTTGGAGAAAAATGTGTTCATTTCATGTATGCGCAAAATGCCTTTGAAATGGCTTTAAAATGGATTTGGAGCATGGAGACGATTATCTCGGGATTGCAAGATAACCAAACAAAACTTTTAGTGGATTTCTACTTATTTTATTAAATATCATCTCCACCAAACAGGACAAGCTTGCATCTGTTATAGTTTTGGAGAAAAATGTGTTCATTTCATGTATGCGCGAAATGCCTTAAAAATGGCTTTAAAATGGATTTGGAGCATGGAGACGATTATCTCGGGATTGCAAGATAACCAAACAAAACTTTTAGTGGATTTCTACTTATTTTATTAAATATCATCTCCACCAAACAGGACAAGCTTGCATGTGTTATAGTTTTGGAGAAAAATGTGTTCATTTCATGTATGCGCAAAATGCCTTTGAAATGGCTTTAAAATGGATTTGGAGCATGGAGACGATTATCTCAGGATGGCAATATAAACAAACGAAACTTTTAGTAGATTTCTACTTATTTTATTAAATATTATCTCCACCAAACAGGACAAGCTTGCATCTGTTATAGTTTTGGAGAAAAATGTGTTCATTTCATGTATGCGCGAAATGCCTTAAAAATGGCTTTAAAATGGATTTGGAGCATGGAGACGATTATCTCGGGATTGCAAGATAACCAAACAAAACTTTTAGTGGATTTCTACTTATTTTATTAAATATCATCTCCACCAAACAGGACAAGCTTGCATCTGTTATAGTTTTGGAGAAAAATGTGTTCATTTCATGTATGCGCGAAATGCCTTAAAAATGGCTTTAAAATGGATTTGGAGCATGGAGACGATTATCTCGGGATTGCAAGATAACCAAACAAAACTTTTAGTGGATTTCTACTTATTTTATTAAATATCATCTCCACCAAACAGGACAAGCTTGCATGTGTTATAGTTTTGGAGAAAAATGTGTTCATTTCATGTATGCGCAAAATGCCTTTGAAATGGCTTTAAAATGGATTTGGAGCATGGAGACGATTATCTCAGGATGGCAATATAAACAAACGAAACTTTTAGTAGATTTCTACTTATTTTATTAAAAATTATCTCCACCAAACAGGACAAGCTTGCATCTGTTATAGTTTTTGAGAAAAATGTGTGCATTTCATGTATGCGCGAAATGCCTTAAAAATGGCTTTAAAATGGATTTGGAGCATGGAGACGATTATCTCGGGATTGCAAGATAACCAAACAAAACTTTTAGTGGATTTCTACTTATTTTATTAAATATCATCTCCACCAAACAGGACAAGCTTGCATCTGTTATAGTTTTGGAGAAAAATGTGTTCATTTCATGTATGCGCGAAATGCCTTAAAAATAGTTTTAAAATGGATTTGGAGCATGGAGACGATTATCTCGGGATTGCAAGATAACCAAACAAAACTTTTAGTGGATTTCTACTTATTTTATTAAATATCATCTCCACCAAACAGGACAAGCTTGCATGTGTTATAGTTTTGGAGAAAAATGTGTTCATTTCATGTATGCGCAAAATGCCTTTGAAATGGCTTTAAAATGGATTTGGAGCATGGAGACGATTATCTCAGGATGGCAATATAAACAAACGAAACTTTTAGTAGATTTCTACTTATTTTATTAAATATTATCTCCACCAAACAGGACAAGCTTGCATCTGTTATAGTTTTGGAGAAAAATGTGTTCATTTCATGTATGCGCGAAATGCCTTAAAAATGGCTTTAAAATGGATTTGGAGCATGGAGACGATTATCTCGGGATTGCAAGATAACCAAACAAAACTTTTAGTGGATTTCTACTTATTTTATTAAATATCATCTCCACCAAACAGGACAAGCTTGCATCTGTTATAGTTTTGGAGAAAAATGTGTTCATTTCATGTATGCGCGAAATGCCTTAAAAATGGCTTTAAAATGGATTTGGAGCATGGAGACGATTATCTCGGGATTGCAAGATAACCAAACAAAACTTTTAGTGGATTTCTACTTATTTTATTAAATATCATCTCCACCAAACAGGACAAGCTTGCATGTGTTATAGTTTTTGAGAAATATGTGTTCATTTCATGTATGCGCAAAATGCCTTTGAAATGGCTTTAAAATGGATTTGGAGCATGGAGACGATTATCTCAGGATGGCAATATAAACAAACGAAACTTTTAGTAGATTTCTACTTATTTTATTAAATATTATCTCCACCAAACAGGACAAGCTTGCATCTGTTATAGTTTTGGAGAAAAATGTGTTCATTTCATGTATGCGCGAAATGCCTTAAAAATGGCTTTAAAATGGATTTGGAGCATGGAGACGATTATCTCGGGATTGCAAGATAACCAAACAAAACTTTTAGTGGATTTCTACTTATTTTATTAAATATCATCTCCACCAAACAGGACAAGCTTGCATCTGTTATAGTTTTGGAGAAAAATGTGTTCATTTCATGTATGCGCGAAATGCCTTAAAAATGGCTTTAAAATGGATTTGGAGCATGGAGACGATTATCTCGGGATTGCAAGATAACCAAACAAAACTTTTAGTGGATTTCTACTTATTTTATTAAATATCATCTCCACCAAACAGGACAAGCTTGCATGTGTTATAGTTTTGGAGAAAAATGTGTTCATTTCATGTATGCGCAAAATGCCTTTGAAATGGCTTTAAAATGGATTTGGAGCATGGAGACGATTATCTCGGGATTGCAAGATAACCAAACAAAACTTTTAGTGGATTTCTACTTATTTTATTAAATATCATCTCCACCAAACAGGACAAGCTTGCATCTGTTATAGTTTTGGAGAAAAATGTGTTCATTTCATGTATGCGCGAAATGCCTTAAAAATGGCTTTAAAATGGATTTGGAGCATGGAGACGATTATCTCGGGATTGCAAGATAACCAAACAAAACTTTTAGTGGATTTCTACTTATTTTATTAAATATCATCTCCACCAAACAGGACAAGCTTGCATGTGTTATAGTTTTGGAGAAAAATGTGTTCATTTCATGTATGCGCAAAATGCCTTTGAAATGGCTTTAAAATGGATTTGGAGCATGGAGACGATTATCTCAGGATGGCAATATAAACAAACGAAACTTTTAGTAGATTTCTACTTATTTTATTAAATATTATCTCCACCAAACAGGACAAGCTTGCATCTGTTATAGTTTTGGAGAAAAATGTGTTCATTTCATGTATGCGCGAAATGCCTTAAAAATGGCTTTAAAATGGATTTGGAGCATGGAGACGATTATCTCGGGATTGCGAGATAACCAAACAAAACTTTTAGTGGATTTCTACTTATTTTATTAAATATCATCTCCACCAAACAGGACAAGCTTGCATCTGTTATAGTTTTGGAGAAAAATGTGTTCATTTCATGTATGCGCGAAATGCCTTAAAAATGGCTTTAAAATGGATTTGGAGCATGGAGACGATTATCTCGGGATTGCAAGATAACCAAACAAAACTTTTAGTGGATTTCTACTTATTTTATTAAATATCATCTCCACCAAACAGGACAAGCTTGCATGTGTTATAGTTTTGGAGAAAAATGTGTTCATTTCATGTATGCGCAAAATGCCTTTGAAATGGCTTTAAAATGGATTTGGAGCATGGAGACGATTATCTCAGGATGGCAATATAAACAAACGAAACTTTTAGTAGATTTCTACTTATTTTATTAAAAATTATCTCCACCAAACAGGACAAGCTTGCATCTGTTATAGTTTTTGAGAAAAATGTGTGCATTTCATGTATGCGCGAAATGCCTTAAAAATGGCTTTAAAATGGATTTGGAGCATGGAGACGATTATCTCGGGATTGCAAGATAACCAAACAAAACTTTTAGTGGATTTCTACTTATTTTATTAAATATCATCTCCACCAAACAGGACAAGCTTGCATCTGTTATAGTTTTGGAGAAAAATGTGTTCATTTCATGTATGCGCGAAATGCCTTAAAAATAGTTTTAAAATGGATTTGGAGCATGGAGACGATTATCTCGGGATTGCAAGATAACCAAACAAAACTTTTAGTGGATTTCTACTTATTTTATTAAATATCATCTCCACCAAACAGGACAAGCTTGCATGTGTTATAGTTTTGGAGAAAAATGTGTTCATTTCATGTATGCGCAAAATGCCTTTGAAATGGCTTTAAAATGGATTTGGAGCATGGAGACGATTATCTCAGGATGGCAATATAAACAAACGAAACTTTTAGTAGATTTCTACTTATTTTATTAAATATTATCTCCACCAAACAGGACAAGCTTGCATCTGTTATAGTTTTGGAGAAAAATGTGTTCATTTCATGTATGCGCGAAATGCCTTAAAAATGGCTTTAAAATGGATTTGGAGCATGGAGACGATTATCTCGGGATTGCAAGATAACCAAACAAAACTTTTAGTGGATTTCTACTTATTTTATTAAATATCATCTCCACCAAACAGGACAAGCTTGCATCTGTTATAGTTTTGGAGAAAAATGTGTTCATTTCATGTATGCGCGAAATGCCTTAAAAATGGCTTTAAAATGGATTTGGAGCATGGAGACGATTATCTCGGGATTGCAAGATAACCAAACAAAACTTTTAGTGGATTTCTACTTATTTTATTAAATATCATCTCCACCAAACAGGACAAGCTTGCATGTGTTATAGTTTTTGAGAAATATGTGTTCATTTCATGTATGCGCAAAATGCCTTTGAAATGGCTTTAAAATGGATTTGGAGCATGGAGACGATTATCTCAGGATGGCAATATAAACAAACGAAACTTTTAGTAGATTTCTACTTATTTTATTAAATATTATCTCCACCAAACAGGACAAGCTTGCATCTGTTATAGTTTTGGAGAAAAATGTGTTCATTTCATGTATGCGCGAAATGCCTTAAAAATGGCTTTAAAATGGATTTGGAGCATGGAGACGATTATCTCGGGATTGCAAGATAACCAAACAAAACTTTTAGTGGATTTCTACTTATTTTATTAAATATCATCTCCACCAAACAGGACAAGCTTGCATCTGTTATAGTTTTGGAGAAAAATGTGTTCATTTCATGTATGCGCGAAATGCCTTAAAAATGGCTTTAAAATGGATTTGGAGCATGGAGACGATTATCTCGGGATTGCAAGATAACCAAACAAAACTTTTAGTGGATTTCTACTTATTTTATTAAATATCATCTCCACCAAACAGGACAAGCTTGCATGTGTTATAGTTTTGGAGAAAAATGTGTTCATTTCATGTATGCGCAAAATGCCTTTGAAATGGCTTTAAAATGGATTTGGAGCATGGAGACGATTATCTCGGGATTGCAAGATAACCAAACAAAACTTTTAGTGGATTTCTACTTATTTTATTAAATATCATCTCCACCAAACAGGACAAGCTTGCATCTGTTATAGTTTTGGAGAAAAATGTGTTCATTTCATGTATGCGCGAAATGCCTTAAAAATGGCTTTAAAATGGATTTGGAGCATGGAGACGATTATCTCGGGATTGCAAGATAACCAAACAAAACTTTTAGTGGATTTCTACTTATTTTATTAAATATCATCTCCACCAAACAGGACAAGCTTGCATGTGTTATAGTTTTGGAGAAAAATGTGTTCATTTCATGTATGCGCAAAATGCCTTTGAAATGGCTTTAAAATGGATTTGGAGCATGGAGACGATTATCTCAGGATGGCAATATAAACAAACGAAACTTTTAGTAGATTTCTACTTATTTTATTAAACATTATCTCCACCAAACAGGACAAGCTTGCATCTGTTATAGTTTTGGAGAAAAATGTGTTCATTTCATGTATGCGCGAAATGCCTTAAAAATGGCTTTAAAATGGATTTGGAGCATGGAGACGATTATCTCGGGATTGCAAGATAACCAAACAAAACTTTTAGTGGATTTCTACTTATTTTATTAAATATCATCTCCACCAAACAGGACAAGCTTGCATCTGTTATAGTTTTGGAGAAAAATGTGTTCATTTCATGTATGCGCGAAATGCCTTAAAAATAGTTTTAAAATGGATTTGGAGCATGGAGACGATTATCTCGGGATTGCAAGATAACCAAACAAAACTTTTAGTGGATTTCTACTTATTTTATTAAATATCATCTCCACCAAACAGGACAAGCTTGCATGTGTTATAGTTTTGGAGAAAAATGTGTTCATTTCATGTATGCGCAAAATGCCTTTGAAATGGCTTTAAAATGGATTTGGAGCATGGAGACGATTATCTCAGGATGGCAATATAAACAAACGAAACTTTTAGTAGATTTCTACTTATTTTATTAAATATTATCTCCACCAAACAGGACAAGCTTGCATCTGTTATAGTTTTGGAGAAAAATGTGTTCATTTCATGTATGCGCGAAATGCCTTAAAAATGGCTTTAAAATGGATTTGGAGCATGGAGACGATTATCTCGGGATTGCAAGATAACCAAACAAAACTTTTAGTGGATTTCTACTTATTTTATTAAATATCATCTCCACCAAACAGGACAAGCTTGCATCTGTTATAGTTTTGGAGAAAAATGTGTTCATTTCATGTATGCGCGAAATGCCTTAAAAATGGCTTTAAAATGGATTTGGAGCATGGAGACGATTATCTCGGGATTGCAAGATAACCAAACAAAACTTTTAGTGGATTTCTACTTATTTTATTAAATATCATCTCCACCAAACAGGACAAGCTTGCATGTGTTATAGTTTTTGAGAAATATGTGTTCATTTCATGTATGCGCAAAATGCCTTTGAAATGGCTTTAAAATGGATTTGGAGCATGGAGACGATTATCTCAGGATGGCAATATAAACAAACGAAACTTTTAGTAGATTTCTACTTATTTTATTAAATATTATCTCCACCAAACAGGACAAGCTTGCATCTGTTATAGTTTTGGAGAAAAATGTGTTCATTTCATGAATGCGCGAAATGCCTTAAAAATGGCTTTAAAATGGATTTGGAGCATGGAGACGATTATCTCGGGATTGCAAGATAACCAAACAAAACTTTTAGTGGATTTCTACTTATTTTATTAAATATCATCTCCACCAAACAGGACAAGCTTGCATCTGTTATAGTTTTGGAGAAAAATGTGTTCATTTCATGTATGCGCGAAATGCCTTAAAAATGGCTTTAAAATGGATTTGGAGCATGGAGACGATTATCTCGGGATTGCAAGATAACCAAACAAAACTTTTAGTGGATTTCTACTTATTTTATTAAATATCATCTCCACCAAACAGGACAAGCTTGCATCTGTTATAGTTTTGGAGAAAAATGTGTTCATTTCATGTATGCGCGAAGTGCCTTAAAAATGGCTTTAAAATGGATTTGGAGCATGGAGACGATTATCTCGGGATTGCAAGATAAAGAAACAAAACTTTTAGTGGATTTCTACTTATTTTATTAAATATCATCTCCACCAAACAGGACAAGCTTGCATCTGTTATAGTTTTGGAGAAAAATGTGTTCATTTCATGTATGCGCGAAATGCCTTAAAAATGGCTTTAAAATGGATTTGGAGCATGGAGACGATTATCTCGGGATTGCAATATAACCAAACAAAACTTTTAGTGGATTTCTACTTATTTTATTAAATATCATCTCCACCAAACAGGACAAGCTTGCATCTGTTATAGTTTTGGAGAAAAATGTGTTCATTTCATGTATGCGCGAAATGCCTTAAAAATGGCTTTAAAATGGATTTGGAGCATGGAGACGATTATCTCGGGATTGCAAGATAACCAAACAAAACTTTTAGTGGATTTCTACTTATTTTATTAAATATCATCTCCACAAAACAGGACAAGCTTGCATCTGTTATAGTTTTGGAGAAAAATGTGTTCATTTCATGTATGCGCGAAATGCCTTAAAATGCCTTAAAAATGGCTTTAAAATGGATTTGGAGCATGGAGACGATTATCTCGGGATTGCAAGATAACCAAACAAAACTTTTAGTGGATTTCTACTTATTTTATTAAATATCATCTCCACCAAACAGGACAAGCTTGCATCTGTTATAGTTTTGGAGAAAAATGTGTTCATTTCATGTATGCGCGAAATGCCTTAAAAATGGCTTTAAAATGGATTTGGAGCATGGAGACGATTATCTCGGGATTGCAAGATAACCAAACAAAACTTTTAGTGGATTTCTACTTATTTTATTAAATATCATCTCCACCAAACAGGACAAGCTTGCATCTGTTATAGTTTTGGAGAAAAATGTGTTCATTTCATGTATGCGCGAAATGCCTTAAAAATGGCTTTAAAATGGATTTGGAGCATGGAGACGATTATCTCGGGATTGCAAGATAACCAAACAAAACTTTTAGTGGATTTCTACTTATTTTATTAAATATCATCTCCACCAAACAGGACAAGCTTGCATGTGTTATAGTTTTGGAGAAAAATGTGTTCATTTCATGTATGCGCAAAATGCCTTTGAAATGGCTTTAAAATGGATTTGGAGCATGGAGACGATTATCTCAGGATGGCAATATAAACAAACGAAACTTTTAGTAGATTTCTACTTATTTTATTAAATATTATCTCCACCAAACAGGACAAGCTTGCATCTGTTATAGTTTTGGAGAAAAATGTGTTCATTTCATGTATGCGCGAAATGCCTTAAAAATGGCTTTAAAATGGATTTGGAGCATGGAGACGATTATCTCGGGATTGCAAGATAACCAAACAAAACTTTTAGTGGATTTCTACTTATTTTATTAAATATCATCTCCACCAAACAGGACAAGCTTGCATCTGTTATAGTTTTGGAGAAAAATGTGTTCATTTCATGTATGCGCGAAATGCCTTAAAAATGGCTTTAAAATGGATTTGGAGCATGGAGACGATTATCTCGGGATTGCAAGATAACCAAACAAAACTTTTAGTGGATTTCTACTTATTTTATTAAATATCATCTCCACCAAACAGGACAAGCTTGCATGTGTTATAGTTTTGGAGAAAAATGTGTTCATTTCATGTATGCGCAAAATGCCTTTGAAATGGCTTTAAAATGGATTTGGAGCATGGAGACGATTATCTCAGGATGGCAATATAAACAAACGAAACTTTTAGTAGATTTCTACTTATTTTATTAAATATTATCTCCACCAAACAGGACAAGCTTGCATCTGTTATAGTTTTGGAGAAAAATGTGTTCATTTCATGTATGCGCGAAATGCCTTAAAAATGGCTTTAAAATGGATTTGGAGCATGGAGACGATTATCTCGGGATTGCAAGATAACCAAACAAAACTTTTAGTGGATTTCTACTTATTTTATTAAATATCATCTCCACCAAACAGGACAAGCTTGCATCTGTTATAGTTTTGGAGAAAAATGTGTTCATTTCATGTATGCGCGAAATGCCTTAAAAATGGCTTTAAAATGGATTTGGAGCATGGAGACGATTATCTCGGGATTGCAAGATAACCAAACAAAACTTTTAGTGGATTTCTACTTATTTTATTAAATATCATCTCCACCAAACAGGACAAGCTTGCATCTGTTATAGTTTTGTAGAAAAATGTGTTCATTTCATGTATGCGCGAAATGCCTTAAAAATGGCTTTAAAATGGATTTGGAGCATGGAGACGATTATCTCGGGATTGCAAGATAACCAAACAAAACTTTTAGTGGATTTCTACTTATTTTATTAAATATCATCTCCACCAAACAGGACAAGCTTGCATCTGTTATAGTTTTGGAGAAAAATGTGTTCATTTCATGTATGCGCGAAATGCCTTAAAAATGGCTTTAAAATGGATTTGGAGCATGGAGACGATTATCTCGGGATTGCAATATAACCAAACAAAACTTTTAGTGGATTTCTACTTATTTTATTAAATATCATCTCCACCAAACAGGACAAGCTTGCATCTGTTATAGTTTTGGAGAAAAATGTGTTCATTTCATGTATGCGCGAAATGCCTTAAAAATGGCTTTAAAATGGATTTGGAGCATGGAGACGATTATCTCGGGATTGCAAGATAACCAAACAAAACTTTTAGTGGATTTCTACTTATTTTATTAAATATCATCTCCACCAAACAGGACAAGCTTGCATCTGTTATAGTTTTGGAGAAAAATGTGTTCATTTCATGTATGCGCGAAATGCCTTAAAAATGGCTTTAAAATGGATTTGGAGCATGGAGACGATTATCTCGGGATTGCAAGATAACCAAACAAAACTTTTAGTGGATTTCTACTTATTTTATTAAATATCATCTCCACCAAACAGGACAAGCTTGCATCTGTTATAGTTTTGGAGAAAAATGTGTTCATTTCATGTATGCGCGAAATGCCTTAAAAATGGCTTTAAAATGGATTTGGAGCATGGAGACGATTATCTCGGGATTGCAAGATAACCAAACAAAACTTTTAGTGGATTTCTACTTATTTTATTAAATATCATCTCCACCAAACAGGACAAGCTTGCATGTGTTATAGTTTTGGAGAAAAATGTGTTCATTTCATGTATGCGCAAAATGCCTTTGAAATGGCTTTAAAATGGATTTGGAGCATGGAGACGATTATCTCGGGATTGCAAGATAACCAAACAAAACTTTTAGTGGATTTCTACTTATTTTATTAAATAACATCTCCACCAAACAGGACAAGCTTGCATCTGTTATATTTTGGAGAAAAATGTGTTCATTTCATGTATGCGCGAAATGCATTAAAAATGACTATAAAATGGATTTGGAGCATGGAGACGATTATCTCGGGATTGCAAGATAAC
The DNA here is from genome assembly GCF_048569485.1 of Anomaloglossus baeobatrachus. Lineage (NCBI taxonomy): Eukaryota > Metazoa > Chordata > Amphibia > Anura > Aromobatidae > Anomaloglossus > Anomaloglossus baeobatrachus. The sequence goes on from NW_027442809.1 coordinate 53,799, forward strand.
CAAACAATACTTTTAGTGGATTTCTACTTATTTTATTAAATATCATCTCCACCAAACAAGACAAGCTTGCATCTGTTATAGTTTTGGAGAAAAATGTGTTCATTTCATGTATGCGCGAAATGCCTTAAAAATGGCTTTAAAATGGATTTGGAGCATGGAGACGATTATCTCGGGATTGCAAGATAACCAAACAAAACTTTTAGTGGATTTCTACTTATTTTATTAAATATCATCTCCACCAAACAGGACAAGCTTGCATCTGTTATAGTTTTGGAGAAAAATGTGTTCATTTCATGTATGCGCGAAATGCCTTAAAAATGGCTTTAAAATGGATTTGGAGCATGGAGACGATTATCTCGGGATTGCAAGATAACCAAACAAAACTTTTAGTGGATTTCTACTTATTTTATTAAATATCATCTCCACCAAACAGGACAAGCTTGCATGTGTTATAGTTTTGGAGAAAAATGTGTTCATTTCATGTATGCGCAAAATGCCTTTGAAATGGCTTTAAAATGGATTTGGAGCATGGAGACGATTATCTCAGGATGGCAATATAAACAAACGAAACTTTTAGTAGATTTCTACTTATTTTATTAAATATTATCTCCACCAAACAGGACAAGCTTGCATCTGTTATAGTTTTGGAGAAAAATGTGTTCATTTCATGTATGCGCGAAATGCCTTAAAAATGGCTTTAAAATGGATTTGGAGCATGGAGACGATTATCTCGGGATTGCAAGATAACCAAACAAAACTTTTAGTGGATTTCTACTTATTTTATTAAATATCATCTCCACCAAACAGGACAAGCTTGCATCTGTTATAGTTTTGGAGAAAAATGTGTTCATTTCATGTATGCGCGAAATGCCTTAAAAATGGCTTTAAAATGGATTTGGAGCATGGAGACGATTATCTCGGGATTGCAAGATAACCAAACAAAACTTTTAGTGGATTTCTACTTATTTTATTAAATATCATCTCCACCAAACAGGACAAGCTTGCATGTGTTATAGTTTTGGAGAAAAATGTGTTCATTTCATGTATGCGCAAAATGCCTTTGAAATGGCTTTAAAATGGATTTGGAGCATGGAGACGATTATCTCGGGATTGCAAGATAACCAAACAAAACTTTTAGTGGATTTCTACTTATTTTATTAAATATCATCTCCACCAAACAGGACAAGCTTGCATCTGTTATAGTTTTGGAGAAAAATGTGTTCATTTCATGTATGCGCGAAATGCCTTAAAAATGACTATAAAATGGATTTGGAGCATGGAGACGATTATCTCGGGATTGCAAGATAACCAAACAAAACTTTTAGTGGATTTCTACTTATTTTATTAAATATCATCTCCACCAAACAGGACAAGCTTGCATCTGTTATAGTTTTGGAGAAAAATGTGTTCATTTCATGTATGCGCGAAATGCCTTAAAAATGGCTTTAAAATGGATTTGGAGCATGGAGACGATTATCTCGGGATTGCAAGATAACCAAACAAAACTTTTAGTGGATTTCTACTTATTTTATTAAATATCATCTCCACCAAACAGGACAAGCTTGCATCTGTTATAGTTTTGGAGAAAAATGTGTTCATTTCATGTATGCGCGAAATGCCTTAAAAATGGCTTTAAAATGGATTTGGAGCATGGAGACGATTATCTCGGGATTGCAAGATAACCAAACAAAACTTTTAGTGGATTTCTACTTATTTTATTAAATATCATCTCCACCAAACAGGACAAGCTTGCATGTGTTATAGTTTTGGAGAAAAATGTGTTCATTTCATGTATGCGCGAAATGCCTTAAAAATGGCTTTAAAATGGATTTGGAGCATGGAGACGATTATCTCGGGATTGCAAGATAACCAAACAAAACTTTTAGTGGATTTCTACTTATTTTATTAAATATCATCTCCACCAAACAGGACAAGTTTGCATCTGTTATAGTTTTGGAGAAAAATGTGTTCATTTCATGTATGCGCGAAATGCCTTAAAAATGGCTTTAAAATGGATTTGGAGCATGGAGACGATTATCTCGGGATTGCAAGATAACCAAACAAAACTTTTAGTGGATTTCTACTTATTTTATTAAATATCATCTCCACCAAACAGGACAAGCTTGCATCTGTTATAGTTTTGGAGAAAAATGTGTTCATTTCATGTATGCGCGAAATGCCTTAAAAATGACTATAAAATGGATTTGGAGCATGGAGACGATTATCTCGGGATTGCAAGATAACCAAACAAAACTTTTAGTGGATTTCTACTTATTTTATTAAATATCATCTCCACCAAACAGGACAAGCTTGCATCTGTTATAGTTTTGGAGAAAAATGTGTTCATTTCATGTATGCGCGAAATGCCTTAAAAATGGCTTTAAAATGGATTTGGAGCATGGAGACGATTATCTCGGGATTGCAAGATAACCAAACAAAACTTTTAGTGGATTTCTACTTATTTTATTAAATATCATCTCCACCAAACAGGACAAGCTTGCATCTGTTATAGTTTTGGAGAAAAATGTGTTCATTTCATGTATGCGCGAAATGCCTTAAAAATGGCTTTAAAATGGATTTGGAGCATGGAGACGATTATCTCGGGATTGCAAGATAACCAAACAAAACTTTTAGTGGATTTCTACTTATTTTATTAAATATCATCTCCACCAAACAGGACAAGCTTGCATGTGTTATAGTTTTGGAGAAAAATGTGTTCATTTCATGTATGCGCAAAATGCCTTTGAAATGGCTTTAAAATGGATTTGGAGCATGGAGACGATTATCTCAGGATGGCAATATAAACAAACGAAACTTTTAGTAGATTTCTACTTATTTTATTAAATATTATCTCCACCAAACAGGACAAGCTTGCATCTGTTATAGTTTTGGAGAAAAATGTGTTCATTTCATGTATGCGCGAAATGCCTTAAAAATGGCTTTAAAATGGATTTGGAGCATGGAGACGATTATCTCGGGATTGCAAGATAACCAAACAAAACTTTTAGTGGATTTCTACTTATTTTATTAAATATCATCTCCACCAAACAGGACAAGCTTGCATGTGTTATAGTTTTGGAGAAAAATGTGTTCATTTCATGTATGCGCAAAATGCCTTTGAAATGGCTTTAAAATGGATTTGGAGCATGGAGACGATTATCTCGGGATTGCAAGATAACCAAACAAAACTTTTAGTGGATTTCTACTTATTTTATTAAATATCATCTCCACCAAACAGGACAAGCTTGCATCTGTTATAGTTTTGGAGAAAAATGTGTTCATTTCATGTATGCGCGAAATGCCTTAAAAATGACTATAAAATGGATTTGGAGCATGGAGACGATTATCTCGGGATTGCAAGATAACCAAACAAAACTTTTAGTGGATTTCTACTTATTTTATTAAATATCATCTCCACCAAACAGGACAAGCTTGCATCTGTTATAGTTTTGGAGAAAAATGTGTTCATTTCATGTATGCGCGAAATGCCTTAAAAATGGCTTTAAAATGGATTTGGAGCATGGAGACGATTATCTCGGGATTGCAAGATAACCAAACAAAACTTTTAGTGGATTTCTACTTATTTTATTAAATATCATCTCCACCAAACAGGACAAGCTTGCATCTGTTATAGTTTTGGAGAAAAATGTGTTCATTTCATGTATGCGCGAAATGCCTTAAAAATGGCTTTAAAATGGATTTGGAGCATGGAGACGATTATCTCGGGATTGCAAGATAACCAAACAAAACTTTTAGTGGATTTCTACTTATTTTATTAAATATCATCTCCACCAAACAGGACAAGCTTGCATGTGTTATAGTTTTGGAGAAAAATGTGTTCATTTCATGTATGCGCAAAATGCCTTTGAAATGGCTTTAAAATGGATTTGGAGCATGGAGACGATTATCTCAGGATGGCAATATAAACAAACGAAACTTTTAGTAGATTTCTACTTATTTTATTAAATATTATCTCCACCAAACAGGACAAGCTTGCATCTGTTATAGTTTTGGAGAAAAATGTGTTCATTTCATGTATGCGCGAAATGCCTTAAAAATAACTTTAAAATGGATTTGGAGCATGGAGACGATTATCTCGGGATTGCAAGATAACCAAACAAAACTTTTAGTGGATTTCTACTTATTTTATTAAATATCATCTCCACCAAACAGGACAAGCTTGCATGTGTTATAGTTTTGGAGAAAAATGTGTTCATTTCATGTATGCGCAAAATGCCTTTGAAATGGCTTTAAAATGGATTTGGAGCATGGAGACGATTATCTCGGGATTGCAAGATAACCAAACAAAACTTTTAGTGGATCTCTACTTATTTTATTAAATATCATCTCCACCAAACAGGACAAGCTTGCATCTGTTATAGTTTTGGAGAAAAATGTGTTCATTTCATGTATGCGCGAAATGCCTTAAAAATGGCTTTAAAATGGATTTGGAGCATGGAGACGATTATCTCGGGATTGCAAGATAACCAAACAAAACTTTTAGTGGATTTCTACTTATTTTATTAAATATCATCTCCACCAAACAGGACAAGCTTGCATCTGTTATAGTTTTGGAGAAAAATGTGTTCATTTCATGTATGCGCGAAATGCCTTAAAAATGGCTTTAAAATGGATTTGGAGCATGGAGACGATTATCTCGGGATTGCAAGATAACCAAACAAAACTTTTAGTGGATTTCTACTTATTTTATTAAATATCATCTCCACCAAACAGGACAAGCTTGCATCTGTTATAGTTTTGGAGAAAAATGTGTTAATTTCATGTATGCGCGAAATGCCTTAAAAATGGCTTTAAAATGGATTTGGAGCATGGAGACGATTATCTCGGGATTGCAAGATAACCAAACAAAACTTTTAGTGGATTTCTACTTATTTTATTAAATATCATCTCCACCAAACAGGACAAGCTTGCATGTGTTATAGTTTTGGAGAAAAATGTGTTCATTTCATGTATGCGCAAAATGCCTTTGAAATGGCTTTAAAATGGATTTGGAGCATGGAGACGATTATCTCAGGATGGCAATATAAACAAACGAAACTTTTAGTAGATTTCTACTTATTTTATTAAATATTATCTCCACCAAACAGGACAAGCTTGCATCTGTTATAGTTTTGGAGAAAAATGTGTTCATTTCATGTATGCGCGAAATGCCTTAAAAATGGCTTTAAAATGGATTTGGAGCATGGAGACGATTTTCTCGGGATTGCAAGATAACCAAACAAAACTTTTAGTGGATTTCTACTTATTTTATTAAATATCATCTCCACCAAACAGGACAAGCTTGCATCTGTTATAGTTTTGGAGAAAAATGTGTTCATTTCATGTATGCGCGAAATGCCTTAAAAATGGCTTTAAAATGGATATGGAGCATGGAGACGATTATCTCGGGATTGCAAGATAACCAAACAAAACTTTTAGTGGATTTCTACTTATTTTATTAAATATCATCTCCACCAAACAGGACAAGCTTGCATGTGTTATAGTTTTGGAGAAAAATGTGTTCATTTCATGTATGCGCAAAATGCCTTTGAAATGGCTTTAAAATGGATTTGGAGCATGGAGACGTTTACCTCAGGATGGCAATATAAACAAACGAAACTTTTAGTAGATTTCTACTTATTTTATTAAATATTATCTCCACCAAACAGGACAAGCTTGCATCTGTTATAGTTTTGGAGAAAAATGTGTTCATTTCATGTATGCGCGAAATGCCTTAAAAATGGCTTTAAAATGGATTTGGAGCATGGAGACGATTATCTCGGGATTGCAAGATAACCAAACAAAACTTTTAGTGGATTTCTACTTATTTTATTAAATATCATCTCCACCAAACAGGACAAGCTTGCATCTGTTATAGTTTTGGAGAAAAATGTGTTCATTTCATGTATGCGCAAAATGCCTTTGAAATGGCTTTAAAATGGATTTGGAGCATGGAGACGATTATCTCAGGATGGCAATATAAACAAACGAAACTTTTAGTAGATTTCTACTTATTTTATTAAATATTATCTCCACCAAACAGGACAAGCTTGCATCTGTTATAGTTTTGGAGAAAAATGTGTTCATTTCATGTATGCGCGAAATGCCTTAAAAATGGCTTTAAAATGGATTTGGAGCATGGAGACGATTATCTCGGGATTGCAAGATAACCAAACAAAACTTTTAGTGGATTTCTACTTATTTTATTAAATATAATCTCCACCAAACAGGACAAGCTTGCATCTGTTATAGTTTTGGAGAAAAATGTGTTCATTTCATGTATGCGCGAAATGCCTTAAAAATGGCTTTAAAATGGATATGGAGCATGGAGACGATTATCTCGGGATTGCAAGATAACCAAACAAAACTTTTAGTGGATTTCTACTTATTTTATTAAATATCATCTCCACCAAACAGGACAAGCTTGCATGTGTTATAGTTTTGGAGAAAAATGTGTTCATTTCATGTATGCGCAAAATGCCTTTGAAATGGCTTTAAAATGGATTTGGAGCATGGAGACGATTATCTCAGGATGGCAATATAAACAAACGAAACTTTTAGTAGATTTCTACTTATTTTATTAAATATTATCTCCACCAAACAGGACAAGCTTGCATCTGTTATAGTTTTGGAGAAAAATGTGTTCATTTCATGTATGCGCGAAATGCCTTAAAAATGGCTTTAAAATGGATTTGGAGCATGGAGTCGATTATCTCGGGATTGCAAGATAACCAAACAAAACTTTTAGTGGATTTCTACTTATTTTATTAAATATCATCTCCACCAAACAGGACAAGCTTGCATCTGTTATAGTTTTGGAGAAAAATGTGTTCATTTCATGTATGCGCGAAATGCCTTAAAAATGGCTTTAAAATGGATTTGGAGCATGGAGACGATTATCTCGGGATTGCAAGATAACCAAACAAAACTTTTAGTGGATTTCTACTTATTTTATTAAATATCATCTCCACCAAACAGGACAAGCTTGCATGTGTTATAGTTTTAGAGAAAAATGTGTTCATTTCATGTATGCGCAAAATGCCTTTGAAATGGCTTTAAAATGGATTTGGAGCATGGAGACGATTATCTCAGGATGGCAATATAAACAAACGAAACTTTTAGTAGATTTCTACTTATTTTATTAAATATTATCTCCACCAAACAGGACAAGCTTGCATCTGTTATAGTTTTGGAGAAAAATGTGTTCATTTCATGTATGCGCGAAATGCCTTAAAAATGGCTTTAAAATGGATTTGGAGCATGGAGACGATTATCTCGGGATTGCAAGATAACCAAACAAAACTTTTAGTGGATTTCTACTTATTTTATTAAATATCATCTCCACCAAACAGGACAAGCTTGCATCTGTTATAGTTTTGGAGAAAAATGTGTTCATTTCATGTATGCGCGAAATGCCTTAAAAATGGCTTTAAAATGGATTTGGAGCATGGAGACGATTATCTCGGGATTGCAAGATAACCAAACAAAACTTTTAGTGGATTTCTACTTATTTTATTAAATATCATCTCCACCAAACAGGACAAGCTTGCATGTGTTATAGTTTTGGAGAAATATGTGTTCATTTCATGTATGCGCAAAATGCCTTTGAAATGGCTTTAAAATGGATTTGGAGCATGGAGACGATTATCTCAGGATGGCAATATAAACAAACGAAACTTTTAGTAGATTTCTACTTATTTTATTAAATATTATCTCCACCAAACAGGACAAGCTTGCATCTGTTATAGTTTTGGAGAAAAATGTGTTCATTTCATGTATGCGCGAAATGCCTTAAAAATGGCTTTAAAATGGATTTGGAGCATGGAGACGATTATCTCGGGATTGCAAGATAACCAAACAAAACTTTTAGTGGATTTCTACTTATTTTATTAAATATCATCTCCACCAAACAGGACAAGCTTGCATGTGTTATAGTTTTGGAGAAAAATGTGTTCATTTCATGTATGCGCAAAATGCCTTTGAAATGGCTTTAAAATGGATTTGGAGCATGGAGACGATTATCTCGGGATTGCAAGATAACCAAACAAAACTTTTAGTGGATCTCTGCTTATTTTATTAAATATCATCTCCACCAAACAGGACAAGCTTGCATCTGTTATAGTTTTGGAGAAAAATGTGTTCATTTCATGTATGCGCGAAATGCCTTAAAAATGGCTTTAAAATGGATTTGGAGCATGGAGACGATTATCTCGGGATTGCAAGATAACCAAACAAAACTTTTAGTGGATTTCTACTTATTTTATTAAATATCATCTCCACCAAACAGGACAAGCTTGCATCTGTTATAGTTTTGGAGAAAAATGTGTTCATTTCATGTATGCGCGAAATGCCTTAAAAATGGCTTTAAAATGGATTTGGAGCATGGAGACGATTATCTCGGGATTGCAAGATAACCAAACAAAACTTTTAGTGGATTTCTACTTATTTTATTAAATATCATCTCCACCAAACAGGACAAGCTTGCATCTGTTATAGTTTTGGAGAAAAATGTGTTCATTTCATGTATGCGCGAAATGCCTTAAAAATGGCTTTAAAATGGATTTGGAGCATGGAGACGATTATCTCGGGATTGCAAGATAACCAAACAAAACTTTTAGTGGATTTCTACTTATTTTATTAAATATCATCTCCACCAAACAGGACAAGCTTGCATGTGTTATAGTTTTGGAGAAAAATGTGTTCATTTCATGTATGCGCAAAATGCCTTTGAAATGGCTTTAAAATGGATTTGGAGCATGGAGACGATTATCTCAGGATGGCAATATAAACAAACGAAACTTTTAGTAGATTTCTACTTATTTTATTAAATATTATCTCCACCAAACAGGACAAGCTTGCATCTGTTATAGTTTTGGAGAAAAATGTGTTCATTTCATGTATGCGCGAAATGCCTTAAAAATGGCTTTAAAATGGATTTGGAGCATGGAGACGATTATCTCGGGATTGCAAGATAACCAAACAAAACTTTTAGTGGATTTCTACTTATTTTATTAAATATCATCTCCACCAAACAGGACAAGCTTGCATCTGTTATAGTTTTGGAGAAAAATGTGTTCATTTCATGTATGCGCGAAATGCCTTAAAAATGGCTTTAAAATGGATTTGGAGCATGGAGACGATTATCTCGGGATTGCAAGATAACCAAACAAAACTTTTAGTGGATTTCTACTTATTTTATTAAATATCATCTCCACCAAACAGGACAAGCTTGCATGTGTTATAGTTTTGGAGAAAAATGTGTTCATTTCATGTATGCGCAAAATGCCTTTGAAATGGCTTTAAAATGGATTTGGAGCATGGAGACGATTATCTCAAAATGGCAATATAAACAAACGAAACTTTTAGTAGATTTCTACTTATTTTATTAAATATTATCTCCACCAAACAGGACAAGCTTGCATCTGTTATAGTTTTGGAGAAAAATGTGTTCATTTCATGTTTGCGCGAAATGCCTTAAAAATGGCTTTAAAATGGATTTGGAGCATGGAGACTATTATCTCGGGATTGCAAGATAACCAAACAAAACTTTTAGTGGATTTCTACTTATTTTATTAAATATCATCTCCACCAAACAGGACAAGCTTGCATCTGTTATAGTTTTGGAGAAAAATGTGTTCATTTCATGTATGCGCGAAATGCCTTAAAAATGGCTTTAAAATGGATTTGGAGCATGGAGACGATTATCTCGGGATTGCAAGATAACCAAACAAAACTTTTAGTGGATTTCTACTTATTTTATTAAATATCATCTCCACCAAACAGGACAAGCTTGCATGTGTTATAGTTTTGGAGAAAAATGTGTTCATTTCATGTATGCGCAAAATGCCTTTGAAATGGCTTTAAAATGGATTTGGAGCATGGAGACGATTATCTCAGGATGGCAATATAAACAAACGAAACTTTTATTAGATTTCTACTTATTTTATTAAATATTATCTCCACCAAACAGGACAAGCTTGCATCTGTTATAGTTTTGGAGAAAAATGTGTTCATTTCATGTATGCGCGAAATGCCTTAAAAATGGCTTTAAAATGGATTTGGAGCATGGAGACGATTATCTCGGGATTGCAAGATAACCAAACAAAACTTTTAGTGGATTTCTACTTATTTTATTAAATATCATCTCCACCAAACAGGACAAGCTTGCATGTGTTATAGTTTTGGAGAAAAATGTGTTCATTTCATGTATGCGCAAAATGCCTTTGAAATGGCTTTAAAATGGATTTGGAGCATGGAGACGATTATCTCGGGATTGCAAGATAACCAAACAAAACTTTTAGTGGATCTCTACTTATTTTATTAAATATCATCTCCACCAAACAGGACAAGCTTGCATCTGTTATAGTTTTGGAGAAAAATGTGTTCATTTCATGTATGCGCGAAATGCCTTAAAAATGGCTTTAAAATGGATTTGGAGCATGGAGACGATTATCTCGGGATTGCAAGATAACCAAACAAAACTTTTAGTGGATTTCTACTTATTTTATTAAATATCATCTCCACCAAACAGGACAAGCTTGCATCTGTTATAGTTTTGGAGAAAAATGTGTTCATTTCATGTATGCGCGAAATGCCTTAAAAATGGCTTTAAAATGGATTTGGAGCATGGAGACGATTATCTCGGGATTGCAAGATAACCAAACAAAACTTTTAGTGGATTTCTACTTATTTTATTAAATATCATCTCCACCAAACAGGACAAGCTTGCATCTGTTATAGTTTTGGAGAAAAATGTGTTAATTTCATGTATGCGCGAAATGCCTTAAAAATGGCTTTAAAATGGATTTGGAGCATGGAGACGATTATCTCGGGATTGCAAGATAACCAAACAAAACTTTTAGTGGATTTCTACTTATTTTATTAAATATCATCTCCACCAAACAGGACAAGCTTGCATGTGTTATAGTTTTGGAGAAAAATGTGTTCATTTCATGTATGCGCGAAATGCCTTAAAAATGGCTTTAAAATGGATATGGAGCATGGAGACGATTATCTCGGGATTGCAAGATAACCAAACAAAACTTTTAGTGGATTTCTACTTATTTTATTAAATATCATCTCCACCAAACAGGACAAGCTTGCATGTGTTATAGTTTTGGAGAAAAATGTGTTCATTTCATGTATGCGCAAAATGCCTTTGAAATGGCTTTAAAATGGATTTGGAGCATGGAGACGATTATCTCAGGATGGCAATATAAACAAACGAAACTTTTAGTAGATTTCTACTTATTTTATTAAATATTATCTCCACCAAACAGGACAAGCTTGCATCTGTTATAGTTTTGGAGAAAAATGTGTTCATTTCATGTATGCGCGAAATGCCTTAAAAATGGCTTTAAAATGGATTTGGAGCATGGAGACGATTATCTCGGGATTGCAAGATAACCAAACAAAACTTTTAGTGGATTTCTACTTATTTTATTAAATATCATCTCCACCAAACAGGACAAGCTTGCATCTGTTATAGTTTTGGAGAAAAATGTGTTCATTTCATGTATGCGCGAAATGCCTTAAAAATGGCTTTAAAATGGATTTGGAGCATGGAGACGATTATCTCGGGATTGCAAGATAACCAAACAAAACTTTTAGTGGATTTCTACTTATTTTATTAAATATCATCTCCACCAAACAGGACAAGCTTGCATGTGTTATAGTTTTGGAGAAAAATGTGTTCATTTCATGTATGCGCAAAATGCCTTTGAAATGGCTTTAAAATGGATTTGGAGCATGGAGACGATTATCTCAGGATGGCAATATAAACAAACGAAACTTTAAGTAGATTTCTACTTATTTTATTAAATATTATCTCCACCAAACAGGACAAGCTTGCATCTGTTATAGTTTTGGAGAAAAATGTGTTCATTTCATGTATGCGCGAAATGCCTTAAAAATGGCTTTAAAATGGATTTGGAGCATGGAGACGATTATCTCGGGATTGCAAGATAACCAAACAAAACTTTTAGTGGATTTCTACTTATTTTATTAAATATCATCTCCACCAAACAGGACAAGCTTGCATCTGTTATAGTTTTGGAGAAAAATGTGTTCATTTCATGTATGCGCGAAATGCCTTAAAAATGGCTTTAAAATGGATTTGGAGCATGGAGACGATTATCTCGGGATTGCAAGATAACCAAACAAAACTTTTAGTGGATTTCTACTTATTTTATTAAATATCATCTCCACCAAACAGGACAAGCTTGCATGTGTTATAGTTTTGGAGAAATATGTGTTCATTTCATGTATGCGCAAAATGCCTTTGAAATGGCTTTAAAATGGATTTGGAGCATGGAGACGATTATCTCAGGATGGCAATATAAACAAACGAAACTTTTAGTAGATTTCTACTTATTTTATTAAATATTATCTCCACCAAACAGGACAAGCTTGCATCTGTTATAGTTTTGGAGAAAAATGTGTTCATTTCATGTATGCGCGAAATGCCTTAAAAATGGCTTTAAAATGGATTTGGAGCATGGAGACGATTATCTCGGGATTGCAAGATAACCAAACAAAACTTTTAGTGGATTTCTACTTATTTTATTAAATATCATCTCCACCAAACAGGACAAGCTTGCATGTGTTATAGTTTTGGAGAAAAATGTGTTCATTTCATGTATGCGCAAAATGCCTTTGAAATGGCTTTAAAATGGATTTGGAGCATGGAGACGATTATCTCGGGATTGCAAGATAACCAAACAAAACTTTTAGTGGATCTCTACTTATTTTATTAAATATCATCTCCACCAAACAGGACAAGCTTGCATCTGTTATAGTTTTGGAGAAAAATGTGTTCATTTCATGTATGCGCGAAATGCCTTAAAAATGGCTTTAAAATGGATTTGGAGCATGGAGACGATTATCTCGGGATTGCAAGATAACCAAACAAAACTTTTAGTGGATTTCTACTTATTTTATTAAATATCATCTCCACCAAACAGGACAAGCTTGCATCTGTTATAGTTTTGGAGAAAAATGTGTTCATTTCATGTATGCGCGAAATGCCTTAAAAATGGCTTTAAAATGGATTTGGAGCATGGAGACGATTATCTCGGGATTGCAAGATAACCAAACAAAACTTTTAGTGGATTTCTACTTATTTTATTAAATATCATCTCCACCAAACAGGACAAGCTTGCATCTGTTATAGTTTTGGAGAAAAATGTGTTCATTTCATGTATGCGCGAAATGCCTTAAAAATGGCTTTAAAATGGATTTGGAGCATGGAGACGATTATCTCGGGATTGCAAGATAACCAAACAAAACTTTTAGTGGATTTCTACTTATTTTATTAAATATCATCTCCACCAAACAGGACAAGCTTGCATGTGTTATAGTTTTGGAGAAAAATGTGTTCATTTCATGTATGCGCAAAATGCCTTTGAAATGGCTTTAAAATGGATTTGGAGCATGGAGACGATTATCTCAGGATGGCAATATAAACAAACGAAACTTTTAGTAGATTTCTACTTATTTTATTAAATATTATCTCCACCAAACAGGACAAGCTTGCATCTGTTATAGTTTTGGAGAAAAATGTGTTCATTTCATGTATGCGCGAAATGCCTTAAAAATGGCTTTAAAATGGATTTGGAGCATGGAGACGATTATCTCGGGATTGCAAGATAACCAAACAAAACTTTTAGTGGATTTCTACTTATTTTATTAAATATCATCTCCACCAAACAGGACAAGCTTGCATCTGTTATAGTTTTGGAGAAAAATGTGTTCATTTCATGTATGCGCGAAATGCCTTAAAAATGGCTTTAAAATGGATTTGGAGCATGGAGACGATTATCTCGGGATTGCAAGATAACCAAACAAAACTTTTAGTGGATTTCTACTTATTTTATTAAATATCATCCCCACCAAACAGGACAAGCTTGCATGTGTTATAGTTTTGGAGAAAAATGTGTTCATTTCATGTATGCGCAAAATGCCTTTGAAATGGCTTTAAAATGGATTTGGAGCATGGAGACGATTATCTCAGGATGGCAATATAAACAAACGAAACTTTTAGTAGATTTCTACTTATTTTATTAAATATTATCTCCACCAAACAGGACAAGCTTGCATCTGTTATAGTTTTGGAGAAAAATGTGTTCATTTCATGTATGCGCGAAATGCCTTAAAAATGGCTTTAAAATGGATTTGGAGCATGGAGACGATTATCTCGGGATTGCAAGATAACCAAACAAAACTTTTAGTGGATTTCTACTTATTTTATTAAATATCATCTCCACCAAACAGGACAAGCTTGCATCTGTTATAGTTTTGGAGAAAAATGTGTTCATTTCATGTATGCGCGAAATGCCTTAAAAATGGCTTTAAAATGGATTTGGAGCATGGAGACGATTATCTCGGGATTGCAAGATAACCAAACAAAACTTTTAGTGGATTTCTACTTATTTTATTAAATATCATCTCCACCAAACAGGACAAGCTTGCATGTGTTATAGTTTTGGAGAAAAATGTGTTCATTTCATGTATGCGCAAAATGCCTTAAAAATGGCTTTAAAATGGATTTGGAGCATGGAGACGATTATCTCAGGATGGCAATATAAACAAACGAAACTTTTAGTAGATTTCTACTTATTTTATTAAATATTATCTCCACCAAACAGGACAAGCTTGCATCTGTTATAGTTTTGGAGAAAAATGTGTTCATTTCATGTATGTGCGAAATGCCTTAAAAATGGCTTTAAAATGGATTTGGAGCATGGAGACGATTATCTCGGGATTGCAAGATAACCAAACAAAACTTTTAGTGGATTTCTACTTATTTTATTAAATATCATCTCCACCAAACAGGACAAGCTTGCATCTGTTATAGTTTTGGAGAAAAATGTGTTCATTTCATGTATGCGCGAAATGCCTTAAAAATGGCTTTAAAATGGATTTGGAGCATGGAGACGATTATCTCGGGATTGCAAGATAACCAAACAAAACTTTTAGTGGATTTCTACTTATTTTATTAAATATCATCTCCACCAAACAGGACAAGCTTGCATCTGTTATAGTTTTGGAGAAAAATGTGTTAATTTCATGTATGCGCGAAATGCCTTAAAAATGGCTTTAAAATGGATTTGGAGCATGGAGACGATTATCTCGGGATTGCAAGATAACCAAACAAAACTTTTAGTGGATTTCTACTTATTTTATTAAATATCATCTCCACCAAACAGGACAAGCTTGCATGTGTTATAGTTTTGGAGAAAAATGTGTTCATTTCATGTATGCGCAAAATGCCTTTGAAATGGCTTTAAAATGGATTTGGAGCATGGAGACGATTATCTCAGGATGGCAATATAAACAAACGAAACTTTTATTAGATTTCTACTTATTTTATTAAATATTATCTCCACCAAACAGGACAAGCTTGCATCTGTTATAGTTTTGGAGAAAAATGTGTTCATTTCATGTATGCGCGAAATGCCTTAAAAATGGCTTTAAAATGGATTTGGAGCATGGAGACGATTATCTCGGGATTGCAAGATAACCAAACAAAACTTTTAGTGGATTTCTACTTATTTTATTAAATATAATCTCCACCAAACAGGACAAGCTTGCATCTGTTATAGTTTTGGAGAAAAATGTGTTCATTTCATGTATGCGCGAAATGCCTTAAAAATGGCTTTAAAATGGATATGGAGCATGGAGACGATTATCTCGGGATTGCAAGATAACCAAACAAAACTTTTAGTGGATTTCTACTTATTTTATTAAATATCATCTCCACCAAACAGGACAAGCTTGCATGTGTTATAGTTTTGGAGAAAAATGTGTTCATTTCATGTATGCGCAAAATGCCTTTGAAATGGCTTTAAAATGGATTTGGAGCATGGAGACGATTATCTCAGGATGGCAATATAAACAAACGAAACTTTTAGTAGATTTCTACTTATTTTATTAAATATTATCTCCACCAAACAGGACAAGCTTGCATCTGTTATAGTTTTGGAGAAAAATGTGTTCATTTCATGTATGCGCGAAATGCCTTAAAAATGGCTTTAAAATGGATTTGGAGCATGGAGTCGATTATCTCGGGATTGCAAGATAACCAAACAAAACTTTTAGTGGATTTCTACTTATTTTATTAAATATCATCTCCACCAAACAGGACAAGCTTGCATCTGTTATAGTTTTGGAGAAAAATGTGTTCATTTCATGTATGCGCGAAATGCCTTAAAAATGGCTTTAAAATGGATTTGGAGCATGGAGACGATTATCTCGGGATTGCAAGATAACCAAACAAAACTTTTAGTGGATTTCTACTTATTTTATTAAATATCATCTCCACCAAACAGGACAAGCTTGCATGTGTTATAGTTTTGGAGAAAAATGTGTTCATTTCATGTATGCGCAAAATGCCTTTGAAATGGCTTTAAAATGGATTTGGAGCATGGAGACGATTATCTCAGGATGGCAATATAAACAAACGAAACTTTTAGTAGATTTCTACTTATTTTATTAAATATTATCTCCACCAAACAGGACAAGCTTGCATCTGTTATAGTTTTGGAGAAAAATGTGTTCATTTCATGTATGCGCGAAATGCCTTAAAAATGGCTTTAAAATGGATTTGGAGCATGGAGACGATTATCTCGGGATTGCAAGATAACCAAACAAAACTTTTAGTGGATTTCTACTTATTTTATTAAATATCATCTCCACCAAACAGGACAAGCTTGCATCTGTTATAGTTTTGGAGAAAAATGTGTTCATTTCATGTATGCGCGAAATGCCTTAAAAATGGCTTTAAAATGGATTTGGAGCATGGAGACGATTATCTCGGGATTGCAAGATAACCAAACAAAACTTTTAGTGGATTTCTACTTATTTTATTAAATATCATCCCCACCAAACAGGACAAGCTTGCATGTGTTATAGTTTTGGAGAAAAATGTGTTCATTTCATGTATGCGCAAAATGCCTTTGAAATGGCTTTAAAATGGATTTGGAGCATGGAGACGATTATCTCAGGATGGCAATATAAACAAACGAAACTTTTAGTAGATTTCTACTTATTTTATTAAATATTATCTCCACCAAACAGGACAAGCTTGCATCTGTTATAGTTTTGGAGAAAAATGTGTTCATTTCATGTATGCGCGAAATGCCTTAAAAATGGCTTTAAAATGGATTTGGAGCATGGAGACGATTATCTCGGGATTGCAAGATAACCAAACAAAACTTTTAGTGGATTTCTACTTATTTTATTAAATATCATCTCCACCAAACAGGACAAGCTTGCATCTGTTATAGTTTTGGAGAAAAATGTGTTCATTTCATGTATGCGCGAAATGCCTTAAAAATGGTTTTAAAATGGATTTGGAGCATGGAGACGATTATCTCGGGATTGCAAGATAACCAAACAAAACTTTTAGTGGATTTCTACTTATTTTATTAAATATCATCTCCACCAAACAGGACAAGCTTGCATGTGTTATAGTTTTGGAGAAAAATGTGTTCATTTCATGTATGCGCAAAATGCCTTAAAAATGGCTTTAAAATGGATTTGGAGCATGGAGACGATTATCTCAGGATGGCAATATAAACAAACGAAACTTTTAGTAGATTTCTACTTATTTTATTAAATATTATCTCCACCAAACAGGACAAGCTTGCATCTGTTATAGTTTTGGAGAAAAATGTGTTCATTTCATGTATGTGCGAAATGCCTTAAAAATGGCTTTAAAATGGATTTGGAGCATGGAGTCGATTATCTCGGGATTGCAAGATAACCAAACAAAACTTTTAGTGGATTTCTACTTATTTTATTAAATATCATCTCCACCAAACAGGACAAGCTTGCATCTGTTATAGTTTTGGAGAAAAATGTGTTCATTTCATGTATGCGCGAAATGCCTTAAAAATGGCTTTAAAATGGATTTGGAGCATGGAGACGATTATCTCGGGATTGCAAGATAACCAAACAAAACTTTTAGTGGATTTCTACTTATTTTATTAAATATCATCTCCACCAAACAGGACAAGCTTGCATCTGTTATAGTTTTGGAGAAAAATGTGTTAATTTCATGTATGCGCGAAATGCCTTAAAAATGGCTTTAAAATGGATTTGGAGCATGGAGACGATTATCTCGGGATTGCAAGATAACCAAACAAAACTTTTAGTGGATTTCTACTTATTTTATTAAATATCATCTCCACCAAACAGGACAAGCTTGCATGTGTTATAGTTTTGGAGAAAAATGTGTTCATTTCATGTATGCGCAAAATGCCTTTGAAATGGCTTTAAAATGGATTTGGAGCATGGAGACGATTATCTCAGGATGGCAATATAAACAAACGAAACTTTTATTAGATTTCTACTTATTTTATTAAATATTATCTCCACCAAACAGGACAAGCTTGCATCTGTTATAGTTTTGGAGAAAAATGTGTTCATTTCATGTATGCGCGAAATGCCTTAAAATGGCTTTAAAATGGATTTGGAGCATGGAGACGATTATCTCGGGATTGCAAGATAACCAAACAAAACTTTTAGTGGATTTCTACTTATTTTATTAAATATAATCTCCACCAAACAGGACAAGCTTGCATCTGTTATAGTTTTGGAGAAAAATGTGTTCATTTCATGTATGCGCGAAATGCCTTAAAAATGGCTTTAAAATGGATTTGGAGCATGGAGACGATTATCTCGGGATTGCAAGATAACCAAACAAAACTTTTAGTGGATTTCTACTTATTTTATTAAATATCATCTCCACCAAACAGGACAAGCTTGCATCTGTTATAGTTTTGGAGAAAAATGTGTTCATTTCATGTATGCGCGAAATGCCTTAAAAATGGCTTTAAAATGGATTTGGAGCATGGAGACGATTATCTCGGGATTGCAAGATAACCAAACAAAACTTTTAGTGGATTTCTACTTATTTTATTAAATATCATCTCCACCAAACAGGACAAGCTTGCATGTGTTATAGTTTTGGAGAAAAATGTGTTCATTTCATGTATGCGCAAAATGCCTTTGAAATGGCTTTAAAATGGATTTGGAGCATGGAGACGATTATCTCAGGATGGCAATATAAACAAACGAAACTTTTATTAGATTTCTACTTATTTTATTAAATATTATCTCCACCAAACAGGACAAGCTTGCATCTGTTATAGTTTTGGAGAAAAATGTGTTCATTTCATGTATGCGCGAAATGCCTTAAAAATGGCTTTAAAATGGATTTGGAGCATGGAGACGATTATCTCGGGATTGCAAGATAACCAAACAAAACTTTTAGTGGATTTCTACTTATTTTATTAAATATAATCTCCACCAAACAGGACAAGCTTGCATCTGTTATAGTTTTGGAGAAAAATGTGTTCATTTCATGTATGCGCGAAATGCCTTAAAAATGGCTTTAAAATGGATTTGGAGCATGGAGACGATTATCTCGGGATTGCAAGATAACCAAACAAAACTTTTAGTGGATTTCTACTTATTTTATTAAATATAATCTCCACCAAACAGGACAAGCTTGCATCTGTTATAGTTTTGGAGAAAAATGTGTTCATTTCATGTATGCGCGAAATGCCTTAAAAATGGCTTTAAAATGGATATGGAGCATGGAGACGATTATCTCGGGATTGCAAGATAACCAAACAAAACTTTTAGTGGATTTCTACTTATTTTATTAAATATCATCTCCACCAAACAGGACAAGCTTGCATGTGTTATAGTTTTGGAGAAAAATGTGTTCATTTCATGTATGCGCAAAATGCCTTTGAAATGGCTTTAAAATGGATTTGGAGCATGGAGACGATTATCTCAGGATGGCAATATAAACAAACGAAACTTTTAGTAGATTTCTACTTATTTTATTAAATATTATCTCCACCAAACAGGACAAGCTTGCATCTGTTATAGTTTTGGAGAAAAATGTGTTCATTTCATGTATGCGCGAAATGCCTTAAAAATGGCTTTAAAATGGATTTGGAGCATGGAGTCGATTATCTCGGGATTGCAAGATAACCAAACAAAACTTTTAGTGGATTTCTACTTATTTTATTAAATATCATCTCCACCAAACAGGACAAGCTTGCATCTGTTATAGTTTTGGAGAAAAATGTGTTCATTTCATGTATGCGCGAAATGCCTTAAAAATGGCTTTAAAATGGATTTGGAGCATGGAGACGATTATCTCGGGATTGCAAGATAACCAAACAAAACTTTTAGTGGATTTCTACTTATTTTATTAAATATCATCTCCACCAAACAGGACAAGCTTGCATGTGTTATAGTTTTAGAGAAAAATGTGTTCATTTCATGTATGCGCAAAATGCCTTTGAAATGGCTTTAAAATGGATTTGGAGCATGGAGACGATTATCTCAGGATGGCAATATAAACAAACGAAACTTTTAGTAGATTTCTACTTATTTTATTAAATATTATCTCCACCAAACAGGACAAGCTTGCATCTGTTATAGTTTTGGAGAAAAATGTGTTCATTTCATGTATGCGCGAAATGCCTTAAAAATGGCTTTAAAATGGATTTGGAGCATGGAGACGATTATCTCGGGATTGCAAGATAACCAAACAAAACTTTTAGTGGATTTCTACTTATTTTATTAAATATCATCTCCACCAAACAGGACAAGCTTGCATCTGTTATAGTTTTGGAGAAAAATGTGTTCATTTCATGTATGCGCGAAATGCCTTAAAAATGGCTTTAAAATGGATTTGGAGCATGGAGACGATTATCTCGGGATTGCAAGATAACCAAACAAAACTTTTAGTGGATTTCTACTTATTTTATTAAATATCATCTCCACCAAACAGGACAAGCTTGCATGTGTTATAGTTTTGGAGAAATATGTGTTCATTTCATGTATGCGCAAAATGCCTTTGAAATGGCTTTAAAATGGATTTGGAGCATGGAGACGATTATCTCAGGATGGCAATATAAACAAACGAAACTTTTAGTAGATTTCTACTTATTTTATTAAATATTATCTCCACCAAACAGGACAAGCTTGCATCTGTTATAGTTTTGGAGAAAAATGTGTTCATTTCATGTATGCGCGAAATGCCTTAAAAATGGCTTTAAAATGGATTTGGAGCATGGAGACGATTATCTCGGGATTGCAAGATAACCAAACAAAACTTTTAGTGGATTTCTACTTATTTTATTAAATATCATCTCCACCAAACAGGACAAGCTTGCATGTGTTATAGTTTTGGAGAAAAATGTGTTCATTTCATGTATGCGCAAAATGCCTTTGAAATGGCTTTAAAATGGATTTGGAGCATGGAGACGATTATCTCGGGATTGCAAGATAACCAAACAAAACTTTTAGTGGATCTCTACTTATTTTATTAAATATCATCTCCTCCAAACAGGACAAGCTTGCATCTGTTATAGTTTTGGAGAAAAATGTGTTCATTTCATGTATGCGCGAAATGCCTTAAAAATGGCTTTAAAATGGATTTGGAGCATGGAGACGATTATCTCGGGATTGCAAGATAACCAAACAAAACTTTTAGTGGATTTCTACTTATTTTATTAAATATCATCTCCACCAAACAGGACAAGCTTGCATGTGTTATAGTTTTGGAGAAAAATGTGTTCATTTCATGTATGCGCAAAATGCCTTTGAAATGGCTTTAAAATGGATTTGGAGCATGGAGACGATTATCTCAGGATGGCAATATAAACAAACGAAACTTTTATTAGATTTCTACTTATTTTATTAAATATTATCTCCACCAAACAGGACAAGCTTGCATCTGTTATAGTTTTGGAGAAAAATGTGTTCATTTCATGTATGCGCGAAATGCCTTAAAAATGGCTTTAAAATGGATTTGGAGCATGGAGACGATTATCTCGGGATTGCAAGATAACCAAACAAAACTTTTAGTGGATTTCTACTTATTTTATTAAATATAATCTCCACCAAACAGGACAAGCTTGCATCTGTTATAGTTTTGGAGAAAAATGTGTTCATTTCATGTATGCGCGAAATGCCTTAAAAATGGCTTTAAAATGGATATGGAGCATGGAGACGATTATCTCGGGATTGCAAGATAACCAAACAAAACTTTTAGTGGATTTCTACTTATTTTATTAAATATCATCTCCACCAAACAGGACAAGCTTGCATGTGTTATAGTTTTGGAGAAAAATGTGTTCATTTCATGTATGCGCAAAATGCCTTTGAAATGGCTTTAAAATGGATTTGGAGCATGGAGACGATTATCTCAGGATGGCAATATAAACAAACGAAACTTTTAGTAGATTTCTACTTATTTTATTAAATATTATCTCCACCAAACAGGACAAGCTTGCATCTGTTATAGTTTTGGAGAAAAATGTGTTCATTTCATGTATGCGCGAAATGCCTTAAAAATGGCTTTAAAATGGATTTGGAGCATGGAGTCGATTATCTCGGGATTGCAAGATAACCAAACAAAACTTTTAGTGGATTTCTACTTATTTTATTAAATATCATCTCCACCAAACAGGACAAGCTTGCATCTGTTATAGTTTTGGAGAAAAATGTGTTCATTTCATGTATGCGCGAAATGCCTTAAAAATGGCTTTAAAATGGATTTGGAGCATGGAGACGATTATCTCGGGATTGCAAGATAACCAAACAAAACTTTTAGTGGATTTCTACTTATTTTATTAAATATCATCTCCACCAAACAGGACAAGCTTGCATGTGTTATAGTTTTGGAGAAATATGTGTTCATTTCATGTATGCGCAAAATGCCTTTGAAATGGCTTTAAAATGGATTTGGAGCATGGAGACGATTATCTCAGGATGGCAATATAAACAAACGAAACTTTTAGTAGATTTCTACTTATTTTATTAAATATTATCTCCACCAAACAGGACAAGCTTGCATCTGTTATAGTTTTGGAGAAAAATGTGTTCATTTCATGTATGCGCGAAATGCCTTAAAAATGGCTTTAAAATGGATTTGGAGCATGGAGACGATTATCTCGGGATTGCAAGATAACCAAACAAAACTTTTAGTGGATTTCTACTTATTTTATTAAATATCATCTCCACCAAACAGGACAAGCTTGCATGTGTTATAGTTTTGGAGAAAAATGTGTTCATTTCATGTATGCGCAAAATGCCTTTGAAATGGCTTTAAAATGGATTTGGAGCATGGAGACGATTATCTCGGGATTGCAAGATAACCAAACAAAACTTTTAGTGGATCTCTACTTATTTTATTAAATATCATCTCCACCAAACAGGACAAGCTTGCATCTGTTATAGTTTTGGAGAAAAATGTGTTCATTTCATGTATGCGCGAAATGCCTTAAAAATGGCTTTAAAATGGATTTGGAGCATGGAGACGATTATCTCGGGAT